>NC_142838.1:22732272-23035303 GCF_061612785.1 Hesperophylax consimilis
AAGTACGTCGATTTATAAAAATTCGTACGCTAATTGTGGGTTTTGAAATAAAATAAAATAACTTCGAGTACGATCTTTTTTTGACCACATAACAATTTGATATTAAACGATAAAAAATAATATGTGAAACTGAAAAATATTTTGCCAAAGTTAAACGCGCTACGTCTTTATAATCGTGGAGGAAAAAACAGATTTACGGATTTTTGACTAGCGGTTTATTCTTTTGGTTTATCTGCGGCTTTTCTTGATAAGTTGCTGAAAAGAAGGATGTTTCGGTTTCTTTATTTATATTCCTTTGTATACGCCTTCACAATTCATGCACTCGTTTTTGGTAGCCAATAAATAGTATTTGGAGAGTCAAATATTGCCTTTTTTCAGCTCCACAGAGTAGTGATCTAATCGTTCGTTTATTATTTATTTGAACTATTTTCTTTATATTTTATTTATAACATTTATTTTATTTACTTATTTTTTTATGATATTTATTTTTTACTAAAAATAAAACAATATTTTCGTCGAGTATATGCTTCATATGAACAAATATATTTAATTTATTTATTGATAATCAAAAACATTACAGGAATGTAAATGTACAAACTATTCAAGCTAACGTAAGATAACGTAAGCATGTGAACTGGCACAGTTCTAAATAGACAATAAATAGTAAGACAAGTTTGTATAAATCCATGGTATAAGAATTTTAATTACCAGTCGGATGAAATCGGTATTGGTGAAAATAAATAAGTGTAACAAAGTGTAAAAATTGTTTTAATTTTAAATCTAAGACAATAGTACATAGTTTATTTAAGTAAGACCTAACCCGTTAGCGAATCTGTATTGAGGAAAATAATTAATACACTGTCTATGGTTTAGCAACACATATAACATATTATGAGTTCCTATAAAACCATGTATTTACAAGTACCAACATCACACATAGTCCAACGTATAATACGAAATTCGCTAGATGGGTTACTAGATATTAAGTTCCCTGGTTATTTGAGACCTTTATTGAAATTCTTTTTTTAATTTTTATTTTGAATTTAAGGAGTAGATTGTGTGTTCGATGCCCGTCTAATGAAAACACACTCTCAAAATACGTCTCAGGAACATTTAACTGAGTAATAAAGAATAAAAACATTTTTTTTGATATGACAGAATACAATACAAATTGACAGAAGCAAAATAAAAGTAATGTTAAGTATTGGATAAAAACATAAATAATTATATCTATAAAGCAGAGAAGACAAAAATGTGTGGTGTTTACATTGAACAAAGTATCCCGTAAGCTATAAATCCAAACACCATGTGCCCTAGGAATAAGAGATAATAAGCTAAAATGGCCAACTAGTTATTTATTAAATCTTAAACTTTTCGTTAGAATAAAATCTCCACTATCGAAAGCTTTCTGTGCGACTAGTGGCTTACCGCAAGGTAGTCACCTTGGTCCGGTTTTATTCCTTATTTTCATCAATGATATAACAAATTGCTTCGAAGATGCCGAAGTATTTATTGCTCTTTGCTGATATTTTGTGGCCAGGCCGCTCGCCACGCGCATTATCGTCGGGACTGCCCCGTGGTGGTGGGACAAACTGCTCTCGATACGCGTCATGTATAACTAACTAACTAACTAACTAACCATCACGCCGTTTCCTCGCAGGGGTAGGCAGAGAGGACGGACCGCCAAACAACTCGGTCTTGGCACACACTTCTTGCCTCATTCACATTCATACATCGTCTCATACATACTCTTCTATATTCTGACTCTTGACATGACCAGACTCGTATATTTGCTTTTATTTTATTCATACTTTCACCTGTAAATATTGTTTTCTTTTTTATTATTTCACTTTAGATGCTAAACCACCAGGCAAATACATTTCTGATGTGTCCTTATTTTATGTTGAGTTACTGTGAATATAAGTATGCATAATTTCTTTCGTATTAACAATCATGCTTGCAGGGACATCATGAAGAATCAAGAATTGTTTTAAAAATAAATGTAGCTTCTTTTTTATACAAGAATTAGAGTCCTGACGTGTGCTGCTAAGGAGTTGAAACACTCCTCACACAGTCGTCGGGAAAGTGGTGGGTCCCCTCCAATGCTCTTTGCTGATGACATCAATCTATTCAATAAATACTGACGAAAATCATTGTCAAATACTACAGCCAAATATTAGCATGTTTAAAAATTGATGGATACCAAATATTCTATTCTTAAGTGTAGAAAAATGCAAAACCTCGACTTTCTATCAATATAAATCTCTTTTTTATTTGAATATTTCATTTACAACGCGGCATTAGAAGAAGTTACAGAAAATCTTCGTAACATTTTGCTTGAAAAATAAGCCAAGCTAGTCACATCCACCAAATTGTGAACAAAAGTATGAATACACTAGGCTTCATATTAAGAGGAACGGCTTCGCGAACTGTTTCATGCAAAATTTATGTTTGGATTTACGGCTAAAATACTCAATTAAAAAGATTTATCCTTATTCAATAAAAAATATGCCATGTTTAAAATAGGGAAATGTATATATATTTTTAATTAAATTATAAAGTATCAGCCCTAAAAGATTGCGATTTATTCATGATTTTAGGGGGCAACTTTGGCAATTTTTTGTGATATGACAGATAATATTTTTGAAAAAATCTCACAAATCCTGCCTCAGGCATATGATCAAGAATACAATAAAAAAAATTGTATTGAAAATGTTTTTTTTTTACATAATAACTCGAATTTAGTTTGATACATATTCCACATGAATTTCCGAGAAATTTTTATACTTGTCGCATTTTCGAAATTCACTCGTGGACGGGACTGAGGAAGGCCAGACGGCCAGGGGTAGTAGCCAACCGGCCAAACCAATACATGTACACATTGTCATCGCACATCAGCATCTGTGTATTTGTCTGTCGTTAGCCGATTCGAAAACGTAAAGAATGAGTTATAAGAAGTATGTAGGTATTATAATTTATAACGTTCATTGTATTTTGTGAAATACCCTGTGATTTTATGGTATAAAGCTTTTTGAAATGTCAACAATTATTTATAACTATTTTTACGCGTATCTGGGTTTATTTGAATATTTCGATATATGTATTTAAGTAATAAATTCCTAACCGTCTGGAACCATTGAGACTACAGCATCTCCGATTGGGGTGTGTTGTGAGGCTGAAGGTGGTGGGGAAGGAAAGGAGATGGGGTAGAGGAAGATTGGGAAGTATCTGACTACTCAGATTTAGTCTCCAAATATGGCTAAAGTCATTTCAAGTAACGTTTTGATATTAAATGGTGGTCTTTCACCAGGGCGATACTGAAAGTATCTACCAATCTGGAACGTACAGTGACCTTCCTCTTGTTTTGAAGGTCAAATGTGCAAATGTTCATCAACCTCGGGATAGAACTGTAGATTTGTAAACCAATCAAATCTACGCCTCCCACCCGTCAGCCGCCGGCATCTAACCCCCCACAGACAATCAATTTATATTATAGAAGATATTTGTTGCACGTTCCAGAGTAAAAGATACTGTCAGTATCGCCCTGGTGTAAGACCACCAATCAAAATTGAGACCTGGCTTAAAATGGCTTTTACAAAACCTGAATATACAGGTATTTCCCCACCTTCCTCTCCCCATCTCCTTCCATTTCTACTACTTTCAGCCTCACAAAATACCCAGATTGTGGGGATGAAGTCTCACTTGCTCCAGACGGTTGGGAGCAGCCGGGATTCTTGTGCGGTAGTCACATAAAAACATATAAATCAATAATATTGCACAAAGGCAAACCCTTTTCTTGTCACATTTCTATGATATTAAAATGAAGTACATACCTCCTTAGTTATTTATACTGATGATGAGCTAATTCATAAGAGATTTTAATAATTTAATATAAAATAATGCAATACTTATGATATTTATTTAAAAAATAAATAAAAAAATAACTGTCGGTTATATTTTAAATGGGGGCTAACATTATATATACATACAGATATACTAATATTTTTTTGTCCAGGTACAAAATATCATTTCACTGGTGAAAAATACCGATTTTTTTTTTCAAGGTCAACTAGGGAGATTTCTCCATTCATCACGTGTCTGCCCAATCTGATAGTATTAATACTCCAACGTCTGGACGGTGTAGGCCCTCTGATTGGTCAAATTTAAATTGTCTGTTTCGGTTAAATTCCGCTAACTTGAAAATTAACACGATTTGAAAATTATGACACGATTTGAATATTAAGACACGATGCTCATATAATTTTTGGATAATATCGAAGAAAATATGTTTTAGAAAGTTCACAATCCATTGGATTAATTACATTACAGTAAAAATTATCCACAATTACGTATTGAAATTTGACGTTTATCATTATTCACGCGAAAGACACATTGTTCAGTGCTGCCAGCGTATATCGATTTCCAATCAATGCAAAAAGCTTTTATAGCCAGTTAATGTCAAGCAATGTACAATGTCAGTGTAATTTTTTAAAGTTCGATATATATATATATATACAAATATATAATTATAAATACAATATATTTAAATCCACCATTAAAAAGCCGGCTGCTAAAATAACCAGTTCCACTCGATACTTAAATACGTAATTAATTATTTTTTGATATTACAACACCGACCCCATGCGCCACCATGCGCTTGGCTGTCAATGTCAATGTTTGATATGTGTCATATGTGATAATTATAGAATTATTGACGTGATAACCAAGAAATTTGTTTACAAACTACCTGTGAATCGCTAAAAAGAAATATTTTGTTTTCAGATTATTATTTCAATTTAATTACTATGGCTAAAAGGAATGTGGACAATATTTTACCAGAATTGGTCGAATTTCGGAATGTTCGAATGAGAGGGAAATTTACCAAGCGAAGCGATAGTAGTGTATTCTTGAAGTGTGCTCAATAATCCTAATTATGTGCTTCTAGAACAGAATTATTTCGGCGTCATATCAAAAGAGTGTCATATAAAAAGGTAAACTGTTACATTCTTGCTGTCATACTGGAAAAATAATACCACAAATTTTACCTTATTATCCAGCACCGAATTATTGACAGGAGATTGTAGTCAATCTAAAAACTTTAGGAATTTTATTTGTCAATACAAGAGTGCTAATAGATTTGCCTCATTTTAAGCGCAAATAGCTAATATCCCAGGTAATGGTCCATATTGTTGAAAAATTTCTGGTTAGGTTTATCATCTCACTTCCAGAAGTATACAATTTGCAGGTGAAATACCTTCCTATGCTCAGCTTTATCTATACGATCCTGATGAGGCTGTTAGAGTGCGTATGAGTCATCCATCTAATGCCGATTGCTATAAAAATATAATGCAAATAATTGTTAGTGAAATACGCCAAATAAGCCCTCATCAGTATAAGAAACTAAAAGAATCTGTCGAGGAAGAAGAAATACGCATTGCGGCTGAGGGTGGGCAGGTGAGAGATATACGTCTATTATTTACACGTTCATCAGAGGTAAAATGCTCCAACCAGTTCTCACGATATCGCCATGGTATACGTAGCAGACAGACGGGAATTTGCCATCGGGTATAGATATCGCTGTTTAACCTAAAAATGTTAAGGACTTCAAAGGATGGCAACTTTATCAAAGCATTTAGATCCTATGGTTTTCCCACTACTATTTCCATCAGGTGAATGTGGTTGGACCCCCGGCTTTAAGCATCATGCTGATTTCTGTACTGCTCAATGTCATACTGTAACTGCTATGTAGTTTTATGCAAGTAAATTAGCAGTGCGAAGAAACATATTTAATCCAATCCATTATGCGGGTAAACTTTTTCAACAGTATTTAATTCATGCTTACATTATTTATCTATTATCATTATTTATGAATCTGGTCGCCTAGATTACATTAGGAAAAACCAACGACACCTCAGAGTGGAATGCTATCAAGGTTTGCAAAACCATGTAAGAAATTTAGCCACTGATAGAGGAGTATGTGCAGGTAATACAGTCATTCTTCCATCTTCATTTACTGGTGGACCACGCCATGTGAATAAACTTTATCAAGTTTCAATGGCTATGGTACGTAAATTTGGTCGTCCTGTCGTCGTCATAACTTTTACATAAAATACCAACCGAATTGGAACATTATCAATCGGCCGTGGACAGGCCTGATATAGTAGCCAAGGTTTTCCATCTAAAAGTCAAGGAATTTATTCATGATATGACTGAGAAACATGTTTTTGGAAAGGTAATTTGTTGGGTGTATACAATTGAACAGCAAAAAAGAGGACTACCTCATCTACATGGTGTGTTTACACTTTGCAGCGAAGATAAGTTGTATACAGCTTCTGATATTGATAATGCCGTATCTGCAAAACTACCCTATCCGAAGAATTCGGCTTTGTACCGTATTATTAAAAAAATAACATTCATGGACCATGTGGCGTACTTAATCCAAGGTCAGTCTGCATGGTAAACGGTAAGTGCTCTAAAAAATTCCCCAAATCATTTAAAGACGCTACTGATAATAATTCCGCAGGCTACCCAGATTACAGGAGACGTGATAATTTTTTCTGAAAATCACGTTATTCGGGATATACGTATCGACAATCGATTTGTTGTTCCATATAATGCATTCCTTAGCAAAAAATATGATGCTGATATTAATGTTAAAATTTGTTCCTCTTTGGATAGTATTTATTTATCTATACATGATCAATCTCACTCAATTTTACTTCTGGCTTTACATTTACCCGACAGCCAATCTGTTTATTTTGTCTCTACAAAATAAACCTGTTCCTCCCTCCCCTCTGGGCGGGAGGAACAGGCTCTCAGGGAAGCATCTACAAGGAACACCTCTTTAACAGCGTGGTTCCAATTTAATCTTCAAGATATTGAGGGACGCTCTATTCTCTATCAAGATGTACCAAATAACTATGTCTTTACAGCTGGTAAAAAGTGGACGAGGCGACAGCGGGGAGGCGGAAACATCATTGGATGAATACCTTCAATTTCTCCTAGAAATATAGAACTGTATCATTTACGGCTGATTCTTATAAAGGTGGCTGGAGCTACATCCTTTGAATCTTTGCGAACTGTTGATGGCAATTTACTATGTAGCTACTTTTCATGATGCGGCGCGTGAACTGAAGCTCATTGATGACATACGAGAATGGTCGCAGTATGACGGAGGCTTCATTGTATTTGACGCCTAAAATTCTTAGACATCTATTTGTTTTAATTTTAATACAATGTATCCCTTCGATCTTCGGCTGAAGATTTTTTTCATCATGGTGTTGCTGAAGAAACAGCTATTAATCTTTGTCTTTTAAACATACAGGATATTCTCATGAAGGAGAATTCATCTTGCAGAATGCAGGGCTTACCTGAACCTGATGAAAGTTGCAGTTTTGGACAAGTATCTGATTTTAATGTAATTTCTGAAAACACTTTAGGTGAATTGATGGCTGCCAAACTCAATGACGTACAACTTCAAGCATATAATTCTATTTTGAATAAGTTTTTTTCACATGAAAATGATGACAATAAATTTTTCTTCATTGATGGCCCAGGCGAAACAGGGAAAACATACCTTTACTAAACTTTAATTCACACTCTAAGACGAAAAGGTAAAAGAGTTTTATCAGTCGCTTGGACAGGCATTGCAGCACTCTTGCTTCCAGGTGGGGTAACGTGTCATACTGCTTTTAATTTACCCCTCAATTTACAGGACAATACAACATGTAAGGTCACATCAAAGAATTGGAAAATTATAACGGAAGCAGATATTACAATATGGGATGAAGCACCGATGACAGGTGTAGCTTTAGAAGTAATTGAGCGTACTATACGTGATATCATGGGAAGTGATTCTGTCTTTGGTAACAAAGTTATTGTTTTGGGCGGAGACTTTCGTCAGATCCTTCCAGTGTGTCGACGTGCTTCACGAGGACAATTAATTGCCGCTTGCATAAAAGCAGCACACTTTGGTACCATTTCAAAACTTTTCAATTAAAAACAAATGTCAGAGCTTTAGAAAGTGAAAATATATTTTCTAAATGGCTTTTGGACTTGGAACATGGCAAACTTCCTTTTGTAGAAGGAACATTAGAGTCATCTGTGCTTATTCCCAATGTAAATATTTGTCAAGATTCACTATATATACGGTGAGACAAATACAACTGCTGATGCCTTAGGGTTGAGTCAACGTACCATATTGTGCCCTAAAAATAGTCATGTTTATGCAATCAATGAGGATGTACTTCAACGGAAAGCGCCCCTGAGGTGATATCACACAAAAGCGGTGCTATAAAAATTTCAGCTGTAACTTAATTCAAGCCAAAATCATTACAGGGAACAGAAAAGGTACAGTACATTTCATTCCTAGAATTTAAAACACTTTTTCGGATGTTACAATATAATTCAATATGTGCAGAAAACAGTTTCCAGTCAAATTAAATTAAATAAATCTCAAGGACAAACTTTTGAACGGGGTGGACTGTTACTTCCTGAACCAGTATTTTCTTATGGACAGTTTGAGCGCAGTCATCGTTATTTATACAAATTCTGACTGATTGGTATACGGATAATATTGTTTATAAAGAGATTTTTTCCTAATGAAAGTGTATAATATTATGTTGTAGATTGTAAAAAATAAAAGTATAATAAATTGTACTTGCTTAAAAAGTTTTGTTTTTTTGTGTCCCTTGAAATTAAAATGACTCAATTTATCCCACCTGTAAGGTTTTCGCGAATTAAGAGAGTTTTGGTGTATTTACTTCAGAGATGTGCTTTATTTCAAATAAATCCATTTCAAATGGAAATGCAAAATGCAAAATGGGTATTTTCCATTTTGCATTTTAAATGCTTTTCTAAAAACCATTTTGCATTTTGCATTTTAAATGCTTTTCTCAATGCATTTTCCATTTTAAATGCTTTTTTGCAACATTCTTCCTACTATCTCCACTCATCTTTTTTCATAAGCCCCAAATATCTGTCGGTCCTCAATCTCGCTATGAGAGATAATTTACATTTGTCAAGTTGCTCCCTGATAGAAGCCCTGGCAATTGAGTGATACCATTACAAAAAATACTGATTCAGATCTGAACATGGGGCCATGACGCTGTAATATTAAATGTTAGATAGCAGTTTCTATGTTTTTACGTTGGCAACATTAGTCCCGCGCAAATATTTTGTGGTCTCATAATCTGTAGTCGTGGTGTTTTTGGATTTACCATCATGTAATATGTTTGTTCTACATTGATGTCCATTATTAAATGACTAAATTGTTTAAAAATTCTATAATAATTTTGATTGTTTGACCTGAGAAACCATTTTGCATTTTCAATGCATTTTGAAAATAGGTATTTTGCATTTTGCATTTGAAATGCTTTTCTAAAAACCATTTTGCATTTTGCATTTTCAAATGGAAAAGTTTTGACCCATTTCCATTTTGCATTTCAAATGGTTTTGGGTACCCATTTTGCACATCTCTGATTTACTTTGACAATCGTTAGGTAAGAGCGTAATATTATTTCACCCAAATATGTAGATTTTTAGGACTTATCCCAATAAAATAATTCTTAATATATTTAAAAAAAATGTAATTACTTTGACAGTCTTTTGGTAAGAGTATATTATTTTACCAAAGTTATATGTAATATTGTAATATGTTGTAATTTTTTTATTTTCGAATTACATATAAATATTTTGCAATTTAATTTCGATTTAAAAATTAAATCATTTCGGTGGTATGGAAGAGGAAACATTTTTCTCATTGACGAGATTTATGTTGGGGTGAGGGGTGTTTAATGGTGCAGAATGTCTTTCTATTATATATCTACCCAATGATCTAATATCTACCTATTAAATGTAACTGTTAGTATCACATAAACTGGGCGAAGCCCAACCAAGTGCCGCCCGCAGGGCCTAGCAGCAAAAACCCGCGGAGCGGGTTTTTAACTGCTAGTTCTATTATATTATTATGTATACTAAACTTAGGTCAGGTTGTTAAATCGTACATTCAAATGAATATTTGCCAATACCTCGTATATTGAAGTTCTAACAGAAGTCTGGACTAAACATTCCAAACTGTTCAACATAACTTTTTACAACGAAGAAGCGAAGTAAAAAACATCAGGATTGACCTAAATATAAATTTGAGTTTAGTGTGAAACAATTGGACCTTATGCTGAGTTGTATAATTTGGTAAATATCTTAGAGAAATATTGTTAGTATATGTTAAATCTCTACAGTCACAGTGGATATCCCGTATCTTCTACAACAATACGATTCTCAGCTAATTTGAATGAACTAAAGAAAAGGAGCATTTCACCGGCTTTGTGCAAATATTCAAGCATGAAACTAAACGTTCTGTTTTACACCATATTTAACTTTTTTGCTCAATAATAATAACGGACCATATACACTTATATAAGTAAAAATACTACCACAAGGGCTAGAATTCTTGAACCTTGGTTGTCTCTTTGCAAACCTATATGATCAAAATATACTATAAAATTATTATTATAAAAAACGTACATTTTGAAAATTTTTGTGTATTGTATTTTCATTTCATGTATGTATTTTTTGTTTATTGTAATATGTATTAATTTTATTATTTCTATCTCATGTTCTAAATTATTTATCATGTCAAAATTATATCACACATACATATGTAAAAGGTCTACGGGCGTAAAATGAATTTAAGAAATAAAATAAATACTGCATAGTACCCTAAAAATTAGGAAGTTAATTCTTTCAGCCGTGAATACATTTAAGATTTGTTTGAATATTATTAGTGAGTTGAAGAATAATAAATCATTTTCGTTGATTACATATCATTTTCGTTATACAAACGACATTATCATGCGAGAGAGAGGGTTGAAAGTGCAATGTTGCCGTTTAATGTTTCATTTTTTTGTGATCTGGTTCTTACATTAAGACTTATTACCGAATTCAGTTCTGATGAAATCATATCGTTTAATACTTTGTAAAAGAGCGAAAAGTATGTTATTTTACGTCTGTTCGTTAGACTAAGAATTGAAGTATTTTAATATTGCGTTGTTGGTATTTAGAGTTATATTATTATGTATAAATCACGCTAATTATATCAATACGAAAATGATGAATTGAACAATAACTTACAATAAAAAAATTTAAATTTAATATTTTTACTTCTTCAAACTTTGCAATTTCACTTTGTGGCACCATTTTATTAATAAAATAATTAAAACACTTTGTTTTTACCACGATAATCCTTATTTTTATATAAAGTCAACATGTTTCGAGAACGATGTTCTCTTCATTAGGACAATTCATGTACTTTTAATCAGGACAATTAATTTACTCTTCATCAGGAATTTACTCTTCATCAGGAATTTACTCTTCATCAGGAATTTACTCTTCATCAGGAATTTACTCTTCATCAGGACAATTAATGTTATTAATGTACATTAATTGTCCTGATGAAGAGAACATCGTTCTCGAAACATGTTGACTTTATATAAAAAATAAAGATTATCGTGGTAAAAACAAAGTGTTTTAGTTATTTTATTAATATTTTTAATTTAATAAATTAATTTTATTTTAAATTATATATTTTTAAAGTGGTTTAAATCAAATTAATATATTTTTATTGTAAATTATGACGAGCCACTAAGTAAATTCTTATTTCAAATATGTGAAAAATAACAAATTTATTTAGAATGAAAATGAAGTATTTTGATATGTGAGAGAAATTCATTCATACGTATCAACCTATTGAATACACGAACAAAGAAAGAGAATTACTAGTATTACGAAGTAATATTTTAAATGTTATATTTTTTAAATATACGAGTATTCACTATATTATTGTATTGCTCAATAATTCAAACATTCAAAACGCATTCATCCATCTTGTTCAATAAACTATGATTTGACGTTGAGAGCAATCACATCCTTTGAATGTGGAGGACGTGTATACTGTACCTGCTACTCGCTGCGGCTTGATTGCGCCATTGTGAATTCTAACTCATTACGTCCTTAGTCCTCAGTCCTCACATCGTCGTCAAATAGTGCTGCCGGCAAGAGTGTCCTTGAGGAGAGTATTGCATGGCTATGTAGGAACGTGTGTGTTCATAATGACTACGATAAATTGTTAGAGTTATTTAGATGAATTTTTTAGAAAAAAATATTTGAGGGTTAGTTAAAAAAATTCATAAGCTGCTCTTTGAGCTTTCATCAATAAATGGATCAACTACATTTTTCACATACAGAGTCTTAACTCTGCTTGGTTTACATTTCAGAAAAGGAAACAGTTAATTATTCATAATTATAATGCTTATTAACGGGCGAAAACAAATCATTCATTTTAATATCTGAAAGCATATCTTGCAAAAATTATACCATACTTGTTTTTTTCCTAAAATAATTAAATTAGCGCAATAGATAATGAAAGAGCAGATTATGAATTCTTTAAAGTATAATCCTTAAAAAATATATTTTATAAAAAGTTATACTTTAGTTGAAAAAGCTATTAACTAATTTAGTTAATCTCTGTGGTCTAGCGGTTAAGATCCTCGATTACAAATTCGTAGGTCGCGGGTTGGAATTCCGATAACAATAATAATAATAATATTTGGATAACTTGTATAGTGCCGTTTTTGTGAAACATCACCTCAAGTGCGCTGTATAATCTATTAAGAATTCTTAGTCACTATCTAATTTTTTTATTTACAGATTCAGAAAAACAAACATATTATTTACTTACAGATACAGAAAACATACTTACCTGTCTGGTCACTTCAGATAAACATACTATTAATAAAAGGGTTACGACTTTGCACGTAGAAGACACTATAATAAAACACTGGACATTGATTTTATATTTGCTATTTTACTCTCCATTACTAATGATATTACATTTTAGTGGAAGGAGTACAGTTGATATTTCTATTAAAAGATTGTAGGACTTTTTATGACTGGATAATTTCAAAGAAATGACCTTAAAAAGCTTACAAAAATATTTTAAATTTTTACACATTAAGTTTTTGAAAATGTTATTTTAATTTTTACACTTAAGTTTTTGACAATGTTATTTTAATTTTTACACATTAAGTTTTTGACAATGTTATTTTAATTTTTACACATTAAGTTTTTGACAATGTTATTTTAATTTTTAGACATTAAGTTTTTGACAATGTTATTTTAATTTTTATACATTAAGTTTTTTACCAACGTTTCGTAGAGCGTTACAGTTTCCATCATTCCTGCAGATAATACTTTTGGCCGTCAAGTGATAGGTATTTTCCAACATAAAGTTTAATTTCGTTTTTCAATTGACATTTTAACCATCACTAATATTGATCATTCTGTGGAGGTCATACACACGAAGTTTCATATCAAATTTTATTTCAATATCGTGAACTGTGAAGGTGAAAACTTTCTGATTCTATGAAAATGACTGTCTAAAAAGGTAAGTTTTGAGTTTAGCTCTGTACGCAAGTAAATTATATTTAATTAGTATTTGTTATTTCACTTTTTTACATTAACACTACACAGGAAGCCTTGAGGAAAATAATTTCCTGTGTGGAGGATTGTTTTAAGGAAAGGAAGAAGAGGACCTTCTGGGACGGTGAAAGGTATGAAGGTGGGGTATGAATCTAGGGATCAGTGTATCCAGGTCGCGGGCTCAAGGTCATTGGTCAAGAGACCAGTTGAAGTGGTCAAAAAGTCTCCCGATCTGGCACGCAACGCAGCTGTTGGGCAAGCACATTCCGGACATACCTCAAACGCAATAATAAAGCATTTTTAAGGCGAAATAAGACTCCAAAAATATATCAGTTATGGGCGTGAACGCGTTTTGCGTGGGTGGAGCTAGATACCGAAGCATTTCAGTTGACCGGTCAGTGGTTGAGTGGGCATAGCGCTTGGGTCTCACCCGAGCGTCGCATGTTCGATTCCTCGGCTGGCTAAGTCCTCCATCACAACACAAGCAACATTTTCGGCTTTCTGTGGTGGTAGTAGGAGATTTTCAAACATTGTTGGGCTATTCGTAACCTGGGAATGTTTGTCTTTCTTTAAAAAAAAAAAAAAATTAAATTTCGTATTTTGTGTATTTCATTTGCTTTGCACAGTGAGACATGGTTTGATTTCACACGGACAAGTTTTATAAAAATAAATTTCTGTACGATAATAATAATAATTATTATTGTTAGCATTAGTTAATGAATTGCATAATTTGCATGGTATTTGGAAATTCATTGTATCTACGTACAGTGAAAAAATATGTAAGAGATCCAAAAGAAGCGTAAATCACAAATCCTCTTTTGGTTAATAAATATATATTCATTTGCAAAAAAACTTGAAAGGATTCACTTTTGAGAGGAGCAAATGAAAGTTCAAAAAGGAATTTGCACGTTTTTAATAATTAATGATTTTTTTATTGCTAAAGCAATCCCGATGAGTTACAAAACTCACTGTAGGAAGGGAAGAACTTACAATACATAGGTGGAAGTTAATAGGTACAAATTTACATTGGTATTTTGATATCAAAATTATAAGTTCCACATACGGATCAGTATAAAATAGAAAAATATAATATTTTTACAAATGAAACGCTTACCAACAATTCCTTAGCTTATTTTGTGTAAAAAATTCATTTCGGTAAAAATAAAAATATGTCACCGGAAACCAAAATTAATCTACTTCTAATACTCCAAATTCAATTTGCTCGAGAATCACTGGAAGTTTATCTATTGCACATATATGTATATACCTACATATATATGTAGATATATAAAATTATTTAAACTGACATTGTACAATTATATTCTGTAGAAAACGTATCCAAAAATCTAATTTTATGTGTGTACTTCAGTAGTACCTTCTCCAATCCCTTAAGCATTTTCCTCGGTGTCGTAATTTTGTTCGGGATAAAACTCCTATTGTCTTGTGCTTTCCCATATTTAACTGAAACGTACGCATACGTACTAAAAAAACTTTCAATATCTAAAATTTTATACCGATCACTTTGTGTAATATCTTATACTAGGGCAGAATCTGTGAATTCTTGAAAAATCAGTTTGCATTTTTTGTTAAAATATTATAAAAGCTAAAGATAAGTATTTATGGCTTGTGTAAATTCTTCACAATCACTTCCAATTTTTCATTGCCCAAAAATTGGTATTACTGAAAGCCAAATAATGTAATTTGTATGTAAAAATAAAATTTGTACATTATTTATAATAATTCAAATTGATTATAATTTAATGAAAAAAAGTTCTACTCTACATATAATCATTTTCAGGCTTGATAATTACAAATAACAATCACACATAACAGCGGAAATTTTTATTGAAAAAAATATTTAAGGTAATAAATAAAGAAACATAGGAATTTAAAAATTTCTACAAAATAAACTGTTTTTCACATTTTTTTTATCAATGTCCAATTTTCTCTGAAACTTGACCAGTGTGCACAATTAAAGTACAAATCATTTCTAAAAAATAATATATTCTTTTATATTGGTGAAACATACAAAATACCTTTACTTAATTGTAAAAGAAGTCAAATTATAAATAACAGAAAATTTCGCTAATAGATTTAAAAGTAATCGTTTGATTAAATAAATAAACACGTAAAAAAAATCACCGTACAGTCGGGCCGGGAGAGACACGACCTTTCCGGCTGAAGCTGTGGCCGTGAGAGAAGTGTAAAGGTGTAAGTACTTCAACACCTGCACACGAATACAGTTACGTGCGTTGTAGAGTATAAAAGTAACTTACAGCGGAGTTTGCTTTAGGGGGACAGAAATTGGATATTTGTAAGTGGTATATCTTAATTAATTCTTATAAATACCTTAATAAAATCTCAAATTTTTTGTAGAGGGATTTCTCGCGAAATTACTAATTCATCGTCTACAAAAATAAAATCTGATGCTTCCCGCTCACTCATAGTTGAAAAACATATTATAAAATTTGAAAACCGTTTAACATAAGATATTTAATGGTAAGGTCCTATTTTTATTAATCTTAAATAAAAATAATAACTTGCATCTCTGGGAATTCCTCTAGAAACATTTAAGATTATAGTAATACGTACATCAGAAATAATTAAAATGTGAGTGTCGGGGCAAATTCCCGTTATCAGGGTATTGTGTCACCTTAACAAATTTCAACAGAGTGGTAGGTACTTTCTGTGAAAAAAAGTGAAAATCAATTGATTGAAATAGTTTTTAGAATTTCGAAAAGATGAACGGTTTTATTAATTTACTGTAATGTATCAAATTAGCGATGTATATATAAGAACACTTGTGTGAATTAATTTGTGCACTTTGCAAGTATAATAAAATATTGTTTATGCTTCTGATTATTCCGTTTTTTACAAGAAAGTGTCAACACTGTTTAATGAATTATTGTTGTTTACTTCAGTGATATCAATGTTTAATAGTCTTATGTGTTAGCTTTGATTTTTACAATATTTGCCAGTGAGTCCAATTAATCAAATATAATTTTGCAAATTGATAAATTGAAATGTGATATTTATGATATGGCTGAAAACTACTGACAATAAATTCATTCATAATGTAACGAGCTCAAGTAACGGAGTGAAAAATATTCAAACCAATTTTAACATTTTGATTTAAAAAATTGTCCATGAAATTAAAAATTCAAATAAAATTTCGAATTTTACCCACAAAGATATTAAAATTAAAATTGCTATTCAGCCAACAATCATTCGATTTCAAACAATGCCCAAAACCAGCAAACTACATACGCCAACCAATCAAGCGAATATAGAAAAATGATTACTATTTATGCAATTAAGTATCTACTGGAAAATTGTGAGCAAATTGAGAAATTATTTGCAGTTTGTAGGTTTAAGCAAAAAAGGTAGGTAACAACAGTTTTTATATAATGAAAATGCATATTTTCTACCGAAATCCATTCAGTCATCCGACTTTATATATGAATTTAGACTTTATATGAATTCTGTATTTTTATATGAATTCTGGAATTGTATTTTTATATGAATTCTGACATTATTTTTTATATGAATTCCGACATTGTATTTTTATCTGAATTGTGACACTTTATTTTTATTTGAATTCTAACATTGTATTATGAAATGAATTCTGAAATTGTATTTTTGTATGAATTCTGACATTGTATTTTCATATGTTTCTATTTTTTTTACTAACCATGATACAGGTCCCTTTTTGAGATTACCGAACAAGAGTCCCAACTGCTCCCCAATACCTGGAGCAAGACGGACTTGGCGTCCCTAAATGTGGTATGAAACTAAGTGTGTATGCCCTCCACAGAGTGATAAATATTAGTGATGGTTAAAATGTCAATTGAAAAACGAAATTATCAATTAAATCAAATAAAAGTTGGAAGATACCTATCATTTGACGGCTAAAACTATTATCTGCAGTAATGATAGAAACTGTAACGCTCTACGAAACGTTGTCTAAAGAATGAATCGGTACTTTAAAATTAATCACGTTTTATTCGGAGGGTTGTGGGATTCCACTACAGAGTGAATATAATGTATGAAAATAATCTTTTGGCATTATTATAGGTTTGGTGAATATTAAAAAAACTATTTTTTCTCTTTAACCATTTATAATTAATAAGAAAATAACACATTTATTTGTCAATAGCTCATTAGCTTGTCACATCATAATACTTGACAATATTGACAAAAATGTCACAGACTGTTGCAATGTTGTTGTTGTTTAAAGAATAATTAAATAATAATAATAATAATAAAGTGTTTATTCCGGTATGTGGGGAGGTTAGTGCAGTCCCACACATTCCATATAGAGATACAATAAAATATATAATCAAGAACAAAAAGATAGAACAGAAAATCAAAGAAAAGAAAACAGAATAAATTGAGAATAAAATAGAATAAAATGATAAAATAATAGAATAATAGAATAATAGAAAGTTGAAGCCTTTAGGGAGCCGTGACTATGTTAGGCGCTAGTATTTTTCTCCAGTGTGCGTCAATGCTGGAGGATGGAGTGAGGCGGGCTTCCATAGTGAGGATGTTTCCAGAGCTTCTTATCCTTTCCCTCATTCCTGCCACCCTGGATCTAATAAGGGCTGCATATCCGGGAACTCGCCCCTCCGTGAACATACGGGAAGCGCTGCAGTATCTGGGGAGACAAAACATTGTGCGGAAGGCGTTGTTGTACTGGACCCGTAGTCTTTCTATACTACTCTTTTTGTAGTTTGCCCATAGTTCACACGTGTACAACGTTGCGCAGAAGGAAAGGAAGAGCGTCCTTTTTACTGCGGTACTACAAAGGCGAAATCTTCTGCTGAGCATGTTTGCTTTAACGCTGAGAGCTCTCCTTTGTCTATCAATATCATCATCGTCCATCAGATTACTGGTGATTATGTGCCCAAGGTATTTAGTTCCTTCGGTCACCTTCAAGTTCACACCGTTCAAAGTAGCTGGAGGAATATTTTTCGGGCCTTGCCCATGTCTTATGACCAATAGAGCCGTTTTAGCAGGGTTATATAACATATTTGTTTCTTCAGCATACTCTTCACAGATTTTCAGAAGAATGCGCAGTCCCCTTATAGATGGTGCCATCAGGACCATATCGTCCGCATAACTGACGTTATTCAGACACTGTCCTCCGATGTGGCAGCTTACTCCTGCATTGTTTAGCCTTTCGGTGAGTTCGTCCATGTACAGATTGAACAGTATCGGTGACATGCATCCTCCCTATCTGACGCCACTCTTTAGGAGGAAAGGTTCTGAAAAATCATCCCTCCATCTTACTAAGTTTTCCTGCTGTCTGTGCCACGAGTCGAGGATATGTATGACCTCCGATGATATGCCTCTTTCTCTGAGTTTAGCCCATAGCAGAGGGTGAGAAACCCTGTCGAAGGCCTTGCTCAGGTCTAAGAAACATGCATATGAGGTAGTCTTTTTATTCCTGTAGTATTCTAGGGTTCTTTTTACCGTAAAAATAGCAGTATCGGTAGCAGTTTGCTTTTTGAATCCCATTTGGTTGTCATGGGTTTCCAGACTGGGTCCGATACTGTTTAATAATAGACGTTCGAATAATCGTGCGATGGTGGTGGCAATTGAGATAGGTCTATAGCTGTCTTGAGAGGTAGAGTCCAACGATTTAGATTTGAGAACAGGTGTTATAATAGTTCTTGTCATATTAGTTGGTAAGTATCCGTTCTTCAAGATGTCGGTAAATAAACTCGCCAGCAGTAGAAAAATCGGTCCTCCAGCGTGTTTGATGTGTTCGGTACTCAGTCCGTCATGACCCGCTGATTTCCCAGTTTTCATTTGTCTCAGGGCGGTAATGACCATGTCTGCTGTGATCAATAAGCCGCTGTCTTGGTTTGTTAAACGAGTCAGTGGTGGTTTGCTTGCGGGGATTGGAGAGGTCGGAGAAGAGGTGGCGAAGTGTTCTGCGAAAATGTTAGCAATAGCTTTAGTGTTCGTTTCTCCATTTATATTGCACGGAATTTTACATCGTATGTTGCAGTGTTTGTTTGTCTTATTCCAAAACTGTTTAAAGTCACGGCTATGTAAAGCTCCAGCTATTTTGTCCATTTGAATTTGTTCGGAGTCGTTTTGACATTTTTTCAATGCTAGTTTGAACGCTGCACGCTTTAACTTTCTTTCCACCGCGATGGAGCCCTCATGGGGCCTACCATTTTCGATCCAGATCATCATAGCGCGTCTCGATTCTGCGTATTTTTGCGCGACGAAGTCATTCCAACCACATATTTGTTTATGCCGTTGTGATCTTTGTTTACGATTGTCAAATGCTTCAATCGCAGCGTGTCGTAGTGCGTCCACTATGTGGGTATATAGTGCCTCGATGTTCGCAATTGCAGGGTTGCCAATTCTCTCATTCGATATAAAATCTTGTTGAATATTTTGTAGAAAAACTTGTGAGGTTATATTATAACTCTGTATGTCACGTTCATTCTTTGGATTCCAAGTTGCTCGGTCAGTTTTCATACATGTATATATTTTGGTAGTTGGTATTCCTTCCGTTTGTATGGTAAGTTCGAGAGGCCTATGGTCTGTCCAGTCCACGTCGTAATATATTTTCATGTCTAGAATCTGCTTGAAGATATTTTTTGTCACCAAGCAGTGGTCCAGCCACCTAGTGGTGTGGTGTGCGTCACTAATATATGTATATGAATTTTCTGGTAACATTTCGGTATCAGCACATATAAGATCATATTCTTGACAGAAGGATTTAAGTTCTATTCCGAAAAGTGAATCTGGATTTGCATTAAAATCTCCGATAATTATGGAGTTGGTGTAATCCTTTTCGTTAATAGTTGCTTGCACGGTGGCGAGACAGTCAACGTACTCTTCGAAGTGATCTGCTGTGCAAGTCGGGATGTACAAGGTAAAAATGCATAAAGTTTCGGAAGTTAGGCTTACCTCGATACCCGCCAATCGGCAGTTACTCAACGGGATCGTGGCAGCCCTGAGACTTTGCCTGTACAGCACCCCCACTCCTCCGTGTGGCCGGCCCAACACTGGCCCTATCGATGTATTGACGGCAGAGGTTCCCAAGCTGTTGTATTCCGGGTGTATGTGGGATAAGAATTCTAAGTCCGACGGGAGTAGCCAAGTTTCCTGAATTAGAACAATATCATGTGTATCACACAGGTCATGGATGAATTTTTCTGAGCTGCGAACGGATCTGCAGTTCACCGATACAATTTTTAAATTTTTATTATGCATTGTGGTGATTGTTATGTACGCGTGATTCTTTATATCTTCTGAAAACAATTCCTCAGGCCACAGTTCCTCTTCCAGATATTTGTTTAATTCATTTGATTTCACCGCAAGTTTGAATGAATTAAATGGAGTTGTGTGGAAGGGCTTTATTAATTCTACCCTGACCCCGATAATAAATAATATTTTATTTTTATTTCTCGAAAAGACAATGTGATGACATTTTGAAACATTTAAATATAGTTGATTTTGTTGGCTTAGGTGGATATATTGTTTAAATCATGTTGTAAATTGGCACAATCGTTTAGACTTTTTATATGCTTGTATAGCTTAGCATCATCAGCATATAATTCTATTTCAGAGTATTTTACAACATTGATCAAATCATTAATAAATAAAATGAAAAATAATGGTCCGAGATGAGAACCCTGTAGGATACCAGAGGAAATTTCATTGAAATCTGACTCGAAGCCCTTTATTGCTACTGCCTGTGATCTGTTGATTATATAAGATGTAACCCAACGAATTAAATTACCGCGTTTACCTAATGACCAAAGTTTTCTAAGTAATAATTTTTGTTATTAAATCAAATAAAACACTTTGTTTATTAACCACGACTTTATTATTATTACATCTACCGGTTTCGCTACGGTCGAGCTTCATCAGGATGTGAAATATAACTAAAAACTAAGACAGAGGTGATGCATATTTATAGGAAAACAGAGGGAGACAGAATATAATACATTATAAAAGTGGGAGGAGTCAAATATTACATAGGCATAGTGAATTGAAGATATATAATAACAATTAACATTTTTACATGAATTATACATATAATAATACATTTTAAAGACATATGAAATAGCATAAACTTATTATTTAAGAGTGGAAAGGATTCTGGGAAACAAGTTAAATATAGGACTATAGAATGTGTTTTTTTGATTAGATAAATTAACTTGTGTATTTAATAAATGGTCTGATAAGTTAATAACTTATAATTGTTATTATATATCTTCAATTCACTATGCCTATGTAATATTTGACTCCTCCCACTTTTATAATGTATTATATTCTGTCTCCCTCTGTTTTCCTATAAATATGCATCACCTCTGTCTTAGTTTTTAGTTATATTTCACATCCTGATGAAGCTCGACCGTAGCGAAACCGGTAGATGTAATAATAATAAAGTCGTGGTTAATAAACAAAGTGTTTTATTTGATTTAATATAATATGTCTAACCACAAAGTGATTGCTTCCTACGAAAAAATAATAATTTTTGATTAATTTTATCAAATGCTTTGGCAAAGTCTGTTTATATGATATCTACTTGAGTGCGGTTGTCCATTTGATCGACGATGAATTCAGTAAGAAGAACGAGATTATTTTCCACATTTCTGCCTTTTGTAAGACCATGTTGCTTTGTTGTTACGATGTGATTAAGTTGTGGACTTATATATATGTGGGGAAATTTGTAAATAATTTTTTCCATTAATGTACTGAATATTGTTAGTTTTGAAATCGGATGATAGTTTTTAACATTATTTTTTTCGCCATTTTTTAGGATTGGTATTACATAGGCTCTTTTCCATATTTCATGTACCGTGCCTTCGTTCATTAATTTATTATATACAATGCAGAGAGGTTTTGCGAGTGTTTCGGCGCAATTAGCTATAAAGTATGATGGAATGTCATCACACCCCGCGCTTGTGTTTATGTCAAGAGCTTTTATTTCTTTTAAGACTATTTCTCGTGTGAATTTAACCATGATTATATTTATATTATTTGTGTATTCTGGTATGTCGAATGTAGGTAGGTTATTATCGTTTATGTAAACTGATTGGAAATATTCCATGAAAATATTACATATGTCTTGGCCATTTTCTGCTTTTTTATAATCTAGGTGCATCGTCCTTGGAAGAGACGATTGTGTTTTTTTATGTTATTGAAATGATTCCAGAAGAATTTAGGATTACCATTCATATTAATTTCAGCAGTACGTATATAATTAATGTAGAGTTGTTGTGCAATTAGTTTCTGTCTAGATCTTAAGAGTGAAAACGTTTGGTAGTCACGTATTATGACATTTTTTGATATTTATTTTTTTATTTAATTATTTTTATAAGAAATGATGTACCTATACCATGGTATTAATTACAATTTTTTGCCGGTTTAGTTGGTACATACTTTATTTTAATATTGTTCAATATGTTATAGAATACGTCACTTGCGTGTTAAGTATTCAAATGGTTCAGTTTATGATCCCAATCAATTTCGTTAAGTTTTGTGTTTATTACTGAATAATTCGCTTTTCTGAATTGTAATATTTGCTTTGTGTTAGATTTAAGTTTTTCATTTTCTTTAGTAAGAATCGAGATTAGCAGTGTTTTATGATAAACATGTTCTGGTACTAATGAGATATTGTTATGCATAATTTTCAGTAGTATGTTGCTTACAGCTAAGTCAAGAATGCGATTATTTACATTATTACTTTCAGAG
This sequence comes from Hesperophylax consimilis, assembly GCF_061612785.1. Classification (NCBI taxonomy): domain Eukaryota; kingdom Metazoa; phylum Arthropoda; class Insecta; order Trichoptera; family Limnephilidae; genus Hesperophylax; species Hesperophylax consimilis. The sequence continues at coordinate 22,755,478 of NC_142838.1, forward strand.
TTATATTGTTTCAAATTATTAAATGATAAAAATTCCATAAAGAGATATAGTCACCGTTCTCATTTATTGGTGACCAATGTAAGTGAGGTAGATTATAATCTCCTATCATAATGAAACTTTCATTATTGTTATCTGTGATAATTTGTGATGCTTTGTTTATATGTGACGTAATATTTATGAGGCGTTTATTATCTGGTGGGATATATGAAGTGCATATGTGATTTTTTTTTACTAGGAAGTGAAATAGTTACCCATATGTCTACCACTTCAGATCCCCATTCTACTTTTTGATCAGAAATTAATTTACTTTTGACTACAATTAAAACTCCACCACCGCGATTCCGATTGAGGTTATGATAATCTCTATCTCGTCTGTAAACATGGTATCTTGAAACGAAAAGTTTCTCATTAAAGATTGAATTGTTTAGCTTTATTTCACTGAGACATATAATGTTATAGCTGTTTAATAGTACATTTTGAAGAAAAGTATTCATTTTAGTTCTGACGCCTCTTAAATTTTGATAATATATCTCTAAAGATTCCATTTACAATGCAGTTAATATGGAATGCAGCTGATATGTTCTAAGCGTTGTTGATGGAAATATCTTATTTTTTAGTTTTTCTGGATCGTTATAAGAGTTTATGCAATAATGATCTGAGTTTTCATTTAGTCTAACATAAATTGTAAAATTTTTAATCCAGCGAAATTTGAATTTATTAATTTTGATAAACTCTCTGACCTATTTGAAGAGTACTTTGTTTTTATGAGTTAAATGTTCTTGAATATAGATCCGATATTTTCCATTCAAGTTAATATCCTCTGCTGTTAGGCCCCGCCTTGTCTGGATTGCTGTCATGATGTCATCTTTTTGTTTTCTGCACTTCAATTTAACGATAATATTTCGCGGTCTTCCTTCCTTCTTCTTCTTGGGGGTCACTCGGGTAGCGTATTCGATTTCATCAGGATTTACTATTTTTAATTCTGAGTAGATGCTTTTGATAATCTCCGTCAGGTTTTCTTGTTTTTTTTTCTGGTATCCCAATGATCTCTATGTTATTAATGCGTGCGTGTTGTTCATTAATTTAATTAATTCTTCGATTTCTTATTTATACTCTTTTCTCACGGTTTCCATAAATTGCACCTTAAGCTCTTGAAACTTTTTGTCAAGGGGTTGGAGGAGTTGTGTGTCTGTATTATTTAGTGCAGTCTTTGAAGTTGCCCTTGTAGTCACATTGGCACGGAATATTAGCTTAAATAACTAATATTACAACACTTCACTATTATATACTTATAAAAATATAGATATTTAGATTTTAGCTACGATTTTTGTTTTATTTTGTGGAATTTCTAGAGCGCGATGAAAAAACATGATAGCTGTTTTGGTTTCAGAAAAGTGTAAATTTTAATTCTTCTGTGGTTAACTTCTATATTTGGCATTTTTGAGGTGATTTCTCACGAAAACGGCGCTATATAAATTAGACAAATATTATTATTTGAATATAAAACACGGCGTTTTCTCTTTCTAACACCTTTTAGATCATATTTCTCACCACAATAGTAAGGAAGTTTTCCGATTTCTGTGAGACCACATGAGTTGTTCCTAAAGGCGAACAAATTAGCCTGAAGGGTTTGATACATTCCTATGCATTATACAATGTATAACTGTGTATTATAAAACGTATGACTATGCATTAGTAAATGTATTATGCATTATAAAATGTATTACAACACATCATAAAATGCATGACTATGCTTTATAAAATTTATGACTGCACTTATGCACTCACAAAAAAATCAGCTGATAACTTAAAAAAAATAATGTATAATTTTTCATTATTCGGCTCAATATCAATATTTAGGTTCAGATGACCCACAAAAATGTCTCATTTAAAAAATACAGTAACGATTAATTAAATTCTTAAGGCGCCTTAGGGTCCAGTCGGAAGATTTCGGTAATGCTCGGCAAAGTTCGGTAATGTTCGTGGAATCTAGGAACCGATACAGCTTCCTGTAACGCGGACAATGGCGCGTGCCGAACAAGATTATCGGCATCACCGGATGCTGGAAAAGCACCACGAGTCATCTGCCCCAAGTTATCTCCCCGGGTACAAGGGGATTGTTTTCTTTCTTAGGAATAAAGATAATATAGACAGTGTGCGAGCTAGCCCATAAATTTATATGGGTATTCAAGTAGCAAAGATTCATTTGGCGCTATTACTTAGGAGATAGTAGTCTTGTGCGTTAAATTGTAAAAACATTAAGTTAATAACTTCTGATAACCTAATGTTTTAATCTTCATACTAAAATAATAGAAATTAAATTACTCGATTTAGTTAGTTTACAGACTTGTACATTTTTTTTCACCCTGGATTCTAAATTATTAAAAACAGTCGACTTAAATTATTTGGTTTGCATTTCTATAGTTGAACTGATGCTGAGAATTGAACCCTCAATCATCTGACTCAAAGTAAAATTTAACCCTCAATCGTCTGACTCAAAGTGAAATTAAACCCTCAATTTTTATTTTTTTATTTTTATATTTTTTTTTTAAATTTTTTTTTTATAGTGAATACCTCACAAGAGTCCCAACTGCTCCCGTCTGGAGCCAGTGAGACTATGGCATCCCCATTTGGGGGATGTTGTGAGGCTGAAGGTAAGTGGGGAAGGGAAAGAGGAAGGTGGGGAAGTACCTGGCTATTCAGATCTAGTCACTAAACACGGCTAAAGCCATTTGGAGCAACGTTTCAATTCTGAATGGTGGTCTTACACCAGGGCGATACTGGTAGTATCTTCCACTCTGGAACGTGCCGCAAATATACTATATATTATTTTAATTAATTTTAATTAATTAATTGTGAAATAACACAAATTAATCAAATAAAATTTATTAGCGCACGCCGGGTTCGAACCCGCGACCTTTGGAATGGCAGTCCAATGCGTTACCACTGGACTATGCCGGCCGTCAAATCATCTGACAATCATCTGACTCAAAGTCAAATTGAACCCTCAATCATCTGACTCAAAGTAAAATTCGTTAATCATTTCCCCCCCGAAGACTATCCTTTGTTTGAATAAAGTTAATATTCAAAAGGATTTTGATTAATTTATTGCTTCAAAACGAAAGTTCTTGAGTAGTATTATTTTAATTGCTTATGTGATGTTGTACATCACATATTCAAAAACTAAACCCGAGTTAAATATTCTTTTCACAAAATATTTTTTCTAACCACTAAATTATATGAGATCCAGAATAAAAGGTTTTTCGTTCCAAATATAATCTCTGGAATGAGTACGGGTTTGTTCTAGCCACGGTAGCAGATAAAATGTGCCTCGAATCGAATATTCAGCAGTGTAAAATTATGATTTTAACGGAAAGTTATACAATGGAGTTCGCCTAACTAGTGACTAGTAGTCAAGTGTACCAATCAAAAGTTCCAAACATTATTAGCATACAAAGAGTATTATTACCCCCCCCTGGTCCCCGGGGAGAGGGAGAGGGTGAGTAGATAGAGATATGATCGCAAAATAGATGAACTCTGTCATATATGGGATTCAGTACCAATTTTTCGGGTAAAGGGTAACCAAGGGATCACAAGATATATAATATTATTATTTTAATTTTGAAACCATTCGTCACCAATTTGATTTCTGACTTATAACTGAAGAAGCTCACGTGTACCCTGCGTTGCTCTGATACTTTTCTCTACTTTTTACAAATATAATATGCACGTATTAAATATATAAACCTTCCGGAAGAAATTCTCTAAATGATGTAAAAACCCTATCAAAATCCGTTTCGTAAATTAGAAGGATAGCGACGTGGTTGTATACTATTTAGAGATAAGATGTAGGTTGATATTCGGTTTTTACTAAAAAAAAAATGGCCGCAATGTACGAATTAAATTAGTATTTTTTTAATATAACCCTTTTATAGGGGGCAAAGGTGTTGAGAAAATTTCGTAAACTCTTTGGAAACATTGCATGCATGACGCATGTGAAATTCCCACTACTAATAATTTTTTTCATTTATTATACAATTCTTTTAACAAATTCAACATTCTATAAAATCGTGAATATAACATAAATTATAATTATGTATATCCACAAAGTATTTGATACATATGAAAAAAATCTCAAAAATATTTTTCCATAAGGAAATATTATTTTCTTCTTTCGTGTTTTTACGTACATTTTATATAAAAATAACCCTACTTGCATTAAGTTGCTTTACAATGCACTTATTCGAAGCCATCTCGACTATGCCTGCCCACTTTTTAGTACTGCCTCAAAAAATGTACTTAATAAATTAGACAAAATTCAATCTAAATCTTTGCGAATAATAACTGGAGCGATGCAATCGTCACCCATCAATTCCCTTCAAGTAGAATGTTCTGATCCTCCTCTTTATTTAAGGCGTCAACTATTTGCTGACAAATTTGTTCTTAAATGTTTAAATTCTAAATGTCATCAGGTTATCCCCAGCCTCTCGTTGTTCATTGACTCAAACCATTCATCTACAATCAGAGCTTCAACTAAACCTATTCCTGACATCTGTAAAAATTTTAAGTCTCTCTCAGAGCTCCACATCATCCAAAATGATCTACTTCCCTTATACAAACTAAAATATAGTCACGTCACCCTATCCCCGACAATATTAGAAGGGATCGGAATCTTTAAAAGTCATTCCAATCTCCCGGCCCGAACTGTCAATAATATGTTCAATGACATTATTTTATCTAAATGGCCCAACTTTTCTCTTTTATTTACTGATGGATCCAAATCTCCCGACTCTCCTAACTGTGGTATAGGTATTAACGTTTACCACAATAATTCTAATGATAGAATATTTCATTCAATTTCAAATCAATTTTCAATATTTTCAGCTGAGTGCATTGCAATAATAGAATCTCTCAAATATATAATCAAAAATAATTTTGAACATTCCCTCGTTCTCTCTGACTCTCTCAGTTCCCTCCAAAAACTTAAATCCAGTCCTCTTCTTCATCCTGATGATCATTTTGTATGCCTTATTCGAGAGATGATAGCATCCATTCAAAGCTCTGGTAAATCTGTAACTCTGATTTGGATTCCTGGACATGTTGGTATCATGGGTAATGATATTGCGGATGCCTTGGCAAAACAAGGAGCGTCCAACCCTGTTGTTACCCTCGTAAACCACATTCCCTTATCTGACATTTTTTCCATCATCAAAGAAAGATCCCGCAATGTTTGGTCAGAGTATTGGCACATTGCTAGTCAATCCAAGGGAGCCTGCTATGCCTCAATACAAAGGACTATACCATCAAAACCGTGGTTTCAGCAATTCCCTCATTTTTCCAAAAAAGAAATTTCTTCACTCATTCGAATGAGGATCGGTCATTGTTCCGTTCCTTCCCATCTTTTTAAAATTCACGTCCTTGACTCCCCAGATTGTACATTCTGTGGTCTAGAAGTGGGAACTTTAGATCACATATTTTTTGGTTGTCCCTCTCTAAACAAATATCCTCTCTTCTATCAAGCCTTAAATAAAATTGCCTCCCCTCCATTCAACATTTCATCTCTTTTAAGTCTGAACTCGACTCCAATTTTCATTATAATTTTGAAATTTGCCTATTTAAATAAAATTAATATTTAAATTCACCTTTCAATACACCTTTCTCAATAATTTTAAATGATGGCCAAGAACACCCTTGAAGGGTGAAAGCCAGAAATAATGGAAAAAAAAAAAAAAAAAAAAAAAAAAAAAAAAAACCTTTTTAACCTGAAACAACCTTAAAACTTTGGAATTTATAAAATAGTCGTGAATATTTTTTACTAGCGATATTATATCGAATCACCCCTCCAACCCAAGTTTGTTCACTTTACCCTGGACACCTTGTATACATAAGGCGGTCTCCAAATAATTATGTAAACTGCGAAGTGATTGCTACCCTCGAAACTTTAATAAACTATTATTCACTTTCAGTCCTGTATCAAAGCAAAAAAGGTGGTTCAGAATATATCGGATATTTATTTCCTGTAAATTTAAGTGTCTAGTATTATTTTTGTTTAACTAACTTATACATCTATAATTTTACCTTTTTGTTGTTCTTCATGTATTTTGTTTGTAAAAGGCATATATGGACGTTCAAATAATTTAATTGGAGTTTTGATATTCTTGTGTTTAAATCTATATTCAAATATTTAGAACGATCGGCGCCAGAGTACAATACTACAATATCTGGTTGATATATTAGTATTGCACAACACGAATCCACTTTTTCTTTTTCTGTATTATTTTAAACGATGAATTACAGTACCAAAAAAAAAATATTTAATTTGAAACGTCAATAATATTATGTGACTTATGTTCTAATACGACATTTGAATCATTATTCAATGTTGTCTGAAATGAAATTGACAGCACTGTGTGCAGCATGCAGTGTCTCGACTTCTAGAATATTTTGAAAGATAAATTGACAAATAAAGCAAATAAAAATTACCGACTTCAAAAATTTCAGTATCTGATTCAATGAACAAAATAAACGCACTATTTCGAAGGCGCTATAGAAATCCTTATGTAAAAAAGGAGATTGTCAAATATTTAAGACAAAACAAAAACATGTTAAAATAAACACTAACACAAGAAAATCGATCTGTAGCATACTTAATGCCTGTTCGGTCTTCTATTAATAAAATCTTGTAGAAACAACTTTATCTCCTTAAACGCTACAAAACTGAAATAAATACGTTGCTATTAAGAAAATAATCTTAACTTCGGTTGGTCATGCTTCAAAAGTTATTTGCGGGTTATCAGTTTGTGAAAGTTGTATAATTAATCACGGAAAAGAAGATTTTATAAAAAGTATGAAATCTTTTCCGAATGACCTAAATATTATAACAACGTAATATTGCTCCACAATAATGACTTCAGAAAGAACTAAAATTTTTAACGGATTCTAGCAGATTTTATTGTCTTATTTTTTTTCAAGTTGACGTTAGTATGACATCTATTCTTTTAGTATTTAGACGTTTTTAAACCTATTACGTCTTTAATATAAATGTGTTAATTTGTACTAAATAACATATACCACCGGGTCCAAGGACATTAATCATCCATAATCTTTTAACCGCTGTTCTCAACCAACTGTCCTTGAGTTGGTTGAGAACAGCGGTTAAAAGATTATGTCAAGTTGACGTTAGTTTGACATCCATAATCTTTTAACCGCTGTTCTCAACCAACTGTCCTTGAGTTGGTTGAGAACAGCGGTTAAAAGATTATGTCAAGTTGACGTTAGTTTGACATCCATAATCTTTTAACCGCTGTTCTCAACCAACTGTCCTTGAGTTGGTTGAGAACAGCGGTTAAAAGATTATGTCAAGTTGACGTTAGTTTGACATCCATAATCTTTTAACCGCTGTTCTCAACCAACTGTCCTTGAGTTGGTTGAGAACAGCGGTTAAAAGATTATGTCAAGTTGACGTTAGTTTGACATCCATAATCTTTTAACCGCTGTTCTCAACCAACTGTCCTTGAGTTGGTTGAGAACAGCGGTTAAAAGATTATGTCAAGTTGACGTTAGTTTGACATCCATAATCTTTTAACCGCTGTTCTCAACCAACTGTCCTTGAGTTGGTTGAGAACAGCGGTTAAAAGATTATGTCAAGTTGACGTTAGTTTGACATCCATAATCTTTTAACCGCTGTTCTCAACCAACTGTCCTTGAGTTGGTTGAGAACAGCGGTTAAAAGATTATGTCAAGTTGACGTTAGTTTGACATCCATAATCTTTTAACCGCTGTTCTCAACCAACTGTCCTTGAGTTGGTTGAGAACAGCGGTTAAAAGATTATGTCAAGTTGACGTTAGTTTGACATCCATAATCTTTTAACCGCTGTTCTCAACCAACAAAACCAACAACCGCTGTTCTCAACCAACCAACAAAAACTAACGTCAACTTTTATACCGCCGGGTCCAAGGACATTAATCATCCATAATCTTTTAACCGCTGTTCTCAACCAACTGTCCTTCCCACAAACAGTCCTTCCCACTAACATTCATTCCCACCAACACTCAACAGTCCTTCCCACTAACATTCGTTCCCACCAACCATAGACATATGAATATTAGTAGACCTGCCCTAAGTGATTAAAAGCGTATTATTCCCCACTCCCCATACCGGTTCCATTGGAGCCGGCTGTGCTCGCGTATGGCCTCAAGTGAATTTAGAAAACGTGACGTCATCATTCTTGTGCGAACTATGGTCGAGGCATCATCGGTTCATTTTACGAAATAACACGGCAAAATGGTAGCTTGTGGTATGAAAACTTGTAAAAATAGATGTGAAAAAGAGAATAAACCCAATTGTCGTATTACATTCCATATATAAGCATTATTTTACTTTATTTTATGCATATTCACATCGTATAATACGGATCAGTTGTAGAAACATATACTATCACATCGAGATACGTCTGAACACAAAGCTGGTTGGTTGCTGGGAAGTAAATTATGAACATTTATAAAAGTGTCTTAACTAAATACGTAAACGAAATATTCGACTCTGAAAATAGAAGAAATTTATTTTGCCGAATTTGGACTTCGCAAATTTGTTCATAACGTGGCGAGTAATTTGCGCTCCCATGTAAAAATGTCTATTCATTCAAAAGCAGATTTTACTTTTAAGAACTAAATGGTGATATTAAAATGCGAGATGCCTCTGTACTGTCAGATTGATTTTTTGACGAATCACAGTCAGCTTTACCCCCTTCGTTCTTCAACAGTTGATTTTACCCCTCACCTTTAATTTCTAGTCTATATATTCATATGTCTGTGCCACCAACACTCAACAGTCCTTCCCACTAACATTCATTACCACCAAGACTCAACAGTCCTTCCCACTAACATTCATTACCACCAAGACTCAACAGTCCTTCCCACTAACATTCATTCCCGCCAACACTCAACAGTCCTTCCCACCAACAATTCTCAATACCCACAATAAATTCCTAACACCATTAATTATTCTTTTAACCGAATTCTTAGTACTCAAATTTTTAATACCAGCAGTTTTTAACATCCACAATTCTTCCTACTCACACTAACACTTATAATCTTAATATCCACAGTTCTTAAGAAATTTGTGGCTCCCACGATTCGTCTCATTTCTCTCGTCTCGTTGTTCTTTTCTTGTACATTTTTACTTTTTTTCATTTTTTTTTATTAACGTTACTACAAAATATAACGGTTATCATTAATACTAATCAATTGATTTACATTTGTTTGAAGCACTGGACCTTATTTGGCACCATTTTGGGCAATTTGCAAACGCCCGCTTGCTCAAACTGGCCAAAATGTCGGTAATTTGAAGAAATATTTTGAAACATTGATTGAAATTATTTCACAAGCTCCAGCGCGTTGGAATCTATGATTTATCATAAAGCTAACACAGTAGTTTATCTCTAATAAAAGATTTCTCACGTCTCTTCCGACTTATTTGTTATTGACATTCCATAAACCGAAATTATTGAAATATTTTTTCATACCAATCATTGATCATGTATTTTAATTATTTCTAAGGCAATTTTAAAGAAAATAATAATCACAATTCACTCTTTATATATATATTGTATTATAAATTTTATAAGTTTAACGATTTTTTAATAATTTTTTCATGATTCCTAAAAATATGCGATGAATGATAAAGGTAGGTGCATTCAATGATTTTCTATCATTATAAGCAGTTTATATGTCTCTTTATTAAAATCCAGAAATATAATTTTTTGAAAGAGGGCGGGAAATTTCCAAACCAAACAATTTCCGACCGCTCAAGGCCGAAATTAATTATACAGCAGAAAGCTCCAGTGGGTGCCATTACGTGTAAAGACTTGCTTATATCATTATTTATTCTAAGATGTGCACTTCATAATTAACGATAACAATTTATTCAAAGATTTTTCCTTTAAAAAGTATGTTTTCTATTGAATCATGATTTCTACCGTAATTTTTACTTATACATTATTACGTCTGTCAAATACAATCTTCTCTTTAGATAGGTTCACATCTGCGATCTTTAGAAGGGCAAGTATACAAAGAAAAACAGCGTGAAATATTCGTGGAAAAAGCCGAGAAATCAATCGACTAAAGATGTACCGGGGGTGTTGTAAATCAATCCTCGATTGACTGGGCGGTACTTGGATAGCTACAGGGTGCCCGAGAACGGTTTTAATGAGCCTTACGACGGACGATAGATTGATGTGAGTTTTTATACCCCATCCGGTACCACTCAGGGAGATTTATCCCACTTTGAAGGAAACTTCCACCCCTTTTAATATTCGTTTGGACTTTTTACAGCAGTTTAATAGTTGGGTTCTTATTCTCGGCCGGCGCTGATTCTTCCGGCAATTAGTCGAGGGAAAATGACCTAGAGCCATCCTCTTATTTTCTTCTGATTTATTTCCCGGAATAATATGTTTTTAATTCGATTCCAGTAAACCTCTCCTTCATTGTTCCATATATCCATGTCACCAAATGAATTGTAAACAACGATTACGCGGAACCAATTACCGAGATTTTAGGAATAAAAGTTTTTGGTAAATATTTAATTTGTTTGGTAGTACTGGATAGAAAGCAAAGCTTTCAAAATTATATCGCAATATGGTGAAAAGCTTTCAAGGGAAAATATAATGTATTTTTGAATACTTTATTTTTTAAATTACTAGCTGACGTGTACCCGACGGTTATGTATATGTTTTGGTGTAATTGAAAACTGGGTGCAATTTTACTGTGGACATAATACTATTATTAAAAATTGAAAAAGTTTACGTATAGTTCTTTTTTAAGCATTTGTTTCACTTGATTTTGCCATGTCTTCTTCGTTCTTCTATCAATCACTTCCACGTCGTATATTTTTCTTAAACACGTTTCTTCATTACCCACATACGCCACATTTTACAGCATATTTTTGATTTATTTGATTGTGCCATGTCTTCGTCGAGCGTCACCGCCACACACTTTTTCATATATCGTCTCACACGTACTATTCTGTTAATCTGTTTCATAGACATGACCCAACTCGAGTATTAGATTCATTTGATCGTGCCATGTCTTCCTCGGGCGTTACCGATTTCTTCTACCATTCTCTTCCACGTCTCGCATTCTCCTTAAACTTATTTCTGTACGTTTCATTTTATCACAATAAGTATTTTATTCACTTGGTCGTTCCATGTCTTCCTCGGGCTTCTACAACTTCTACCATTCACTTCCACTTCATACATTCCCCTTGCACCTCTTTCTTCGTCCACTAAGTACGCTTCATGCTACTACAACATATTGTTTTGATTCATGTCTTCTTCGGGCTTCTCCAACTTCTACCATTCACTTTCACTTCATACATTCCCCTTACACATCTTTCTTCGTCCACTAAGTACGCTTCATGCTACTACAAAATATTGTTTTGATTCATGTCTTCTTCGGGCTTCTCCAACTTCTACCATTTACTTTCACTTCATACATTCCCCTTACACCTCTTTCTTTGTCCACTAAGTACGCTTCATGCTACTACAAAATATTGTTTTGATTCATGTCTTCTTCGGGCTTCTCCAATTTCTACCATTCATTTTCACTTCATACATTCCCCTTAGACCTCTTTCTTCGTCCATTAAGTACGCATCATGCTACCACAAAATATTGTTTTGATTCATGTCTTACTCGGGCGTCCCCGATTTTTTCTATAATTAACTTCTTGAAGGATCATGCAATCAGATTGCTTTTGTTAAAAAAATCAACATTAATTGGACTTCTAATTTACTAATTTTCCAATGCTGACATAATGCCTTGAGTCTTCCTAGAGCGTCCCCGACATTAAATATTCGACTCTGAAAATAGAAGAAATTTATTTTGCCGAATTTGGACTTCGCAAATTTGTTCATAACGTGGCGAGTAATTTGCGCTCCCATGTAAAAATGTCTATTCATTCAAAAGCAGATTTTACTTTTAAGAACTAATAATGGTGATATTAAAATGCGAGATGCCTATATACTGTCAGATTGATTTATTGACAAATCACATCATTTACTGCGGTATACCATATTTTTACTATTAAAAAACTAGATTATATAGGTTTTAACTCGACTCAGTATCTCATTCCAGGGTAGAGATAATGCGTTAAGTCTACCTCCAGCGTTACCGTTCAAACCACTCTCTAAATACCACTAATAAAAACAATCTTTGAAATTTTCACTTTATGGCACACATTATTGCCTTTTTTGAATATAGAACACTATAATAGATCACTATAAATCACTATAGTAGATCACTATAATATACTTTAAAACCGAACGAAATATTATTTATATGACAATATTCTTTCGTTGATTTCAAAAGCATAAAGACGTGAAATCCGAACATTTTACTTTTCAAGTAGTAAAATGTTACTGACTAGGTTAGTGTCTCTTGCTCAAAAAATAGAGCAAATTAATGTATTAACATACATTGACGGTAATACTGCTTATATCGGATTATACCAGGGCCGTTTGAAAAGTTTGGTAAATTTATGTAAGATGGCGCCACAAAATAAACAATATTTTCACAATTGATATGTACGACATCAATTTCAATCAGATACATTTTGTGATTAGCATTTGCAGGTCCTTGAGCCTCTTTCATAACTAGGGAAAAGAGGAACGAGGGATGTTCCATCACAAAACAATATTATTTGAACAATAATTAAATCGCAGTAAAAACGTTTTGTAAAAAGGGAATTATTTGTTTTATAAACTGCACTAAACAAAATAAGTATACCCACGAACTGGCGATGCCTATGTGGGATTTTTTTTGTATATATGCATACTATTCTATTATATTTTTTTATTTAATTGTATCATTTTATTTTTCTTATCTTAAAACTACCTTTTTTTATTTTTTATAGTACCTTCTTTACCTGTGAATGAAATGCTTTTTGTAATACTATGATAATTTTAATAATGTAATACTTGTTTTTGTAATACTTGATTTTTGTAATTATATTTTTATGGATGTAACCAAAGAAAATTATTGATAAAAAAAAAAAGAAGCCTAGTTGGCAGAAGTTCAGGGTGACTGCGTGCCAGCTTTGAAGATTGTTCATTCCTGGTGTCTCATTGATATCATCGCCGAGGAAAACATTATCTATCGTATTACATATATGCGATCGCCAAGTACATCTTTAAAAAATAGCTGAGGTCATCTTTGCGAATGAGAGCATAAAATCCTAAGAACGAAGATTTAGGAAAAGTTATAAGGCCGCGATTGCTGAATGATGATGAAAAACACAACCAAAAAAAACGAAGCAGTGTTTGGTGTTGTTTAATCGCAATCTGAATAGATTTTCCCAATGACTTTTATCTACGGATGAATCTTGGATCCATTGCCACACGTAAAAGTCGAAAAAAATCGGTTAAAACGGTGGAATCCAAAAGTAGAATCGTCAACCATGGATCGGCGCCAAATATAGCCAAAATGATTGCATTTGTAAAAAATGGTCATGTCAATAGTTGAGAGCAAATAATTCGGAAATATTGCACCATTTTAAAGGTAAATTGAAGAGAAAACAGTCAAGTCTGTAATTCTAAAAGTTATTATCCTCTACGACAACAAGCAGGCTCACAGGTCGGCCGTTGCAATGGCAAAATTGCATGATTTGGCTTTAGAATTGATTCCAGTTTCACCGTATTTTCTCGACCTGACCCCATGCTAGTTTTTTTGTTGCCAAAAATGAAAATTTGGCACGGCAGGAAGAAGTATTCAGCAAAACAGGAGAGAATGAACATCGTCAGGGGATATTTTGCACAGCTCTATGAGAGCTTTTTATGAACGTGTTGTTAAAAAAGGAAAGCCGCGCTGGACCAAGAGTTTAGCCCACAAAGAAGACATGTTTGAGAAATATATATTTTTTTACAATTTTTCAAACCACCCTCATTGAATCGGGAGCCATTGTCAAACGCACAACGATGACTGATGAGGGTTTATGGCCTGAGCGCTTATGGGATCTATAAAGATCGTTTCCGTGTCAATAATTATTATTAAGCTATGTCTTTTAGATGTTCTTAATTATTTAATGCTCTTTGTTGTAATCTTCTGTGTTTATTAAATTAAAATATAACACTTTTAATAACTGGTTTTATTGACGATGTACGTATTACAAGAAAGATGACAGCAGTGTACAGAGCATAGATAAAAAAAAAACAAATGGGTTGCCACACACAAACATGTTGCCAACTTTTAAACTAACATTATTATTATAGAAAATAATGTATTACATTGTATGTTTTAACACCCCCGCTCAATGTAACACATTCTTACATTATCTATATCTATAACTTTTAACTACCTATGTTATAACTGAGAGATTTTACATTAGGCCACATTAAGTAACAAATTTAAAAAATAGGTTTTTGTTTAATGAATTAGTAAACATATCAGCTATTTGATCGTCAGTCTTAACATACACTAAACATATCTTACATTCCTTAATTAAATCTTTGACGAAATGATAACGTATATCAATATGTTTAAGTCTTTTAATATTATCAGTATTTGCAACCATTATGGCAGACTGGTTATCACAGTTTATAGGTACAGGACAAACATTTTTGTTATTAAAGTCTTTCAATAAACTTGACAGCCAACAAGATTCACTAGCCGCCATACTGACTGCAACATACTCTGCCTCGGTTGATGATAAGCTTACGGAACACTGTTTCTCAGAACACCACGATATAATACAATTGGAGAACTTGAAACAGTAGCCAGTGGTAGACTTTCTATCTCGTGTGTCACCACCCCAATCTGAATCACAATGCCCAACAAGCCCATCATCATTACATTTGAAAATCTGCTTATAATCTAGAGTATATTTTATATATCTTAAAATTCTTTTTAAATGAGTCAACAAAACATCACTTGCATTATTTTGGTACCTATTTAATATAGATACAGCTACACTGGCCTAGCGCCTGAGACCGCATACATTAAACTTCCAATAATTTTCCTACAAGTATTTTCAATATCCTTGTCAGACTTACATTCTTTGGATTTTAAGATTTTTACATTAAAATTTTGATCAATAGGGTTATACATGGGTTTGCAATTTTCCATGTTAAATCTTTTTAATACATTTTTAAATAAGATCTTTGACATAATTCAGTTACACCATCTTTCAAATTCTGTTTAACACTGATACCAAGAAAACTTGAAATTATCCCAAATCTTTCATCTTAAGCGCATTGTATAATTTTAATTTAAGATCACATAATTCCTGTTCATTATTACTAAACATCAAGAGGTCATCAACGTACAGTAAGACATAAGTTTGGTTTTCTCCATTACATTTAGTAAACAAACAAGGATCATTCTTTGACTTTACATAGCCTGCTTTACTTATTACATGGTTAAATTTTTCATTCCAATATTTATGATTTTTTTAGCCCATACAATGATTTATTTAGTTTTACAATATTATGACAACCATTATATGCCTCTTCCGGTAATTTAATAAACACAGTTTCTTTTATATCCCCATATAAAAGAGCTCCAGTTGCATCCATCTGATGTATTGATAGTTTTAATTTTGTAGCAACTGAAACAAATAATCTAAATGTTGACAATTTGGCAACAGGTGAGTAAATTCCATATAAATCTTTTGTATCATTCTGTTCAAAACCTCTGGCAACCAATCTTGCTTTATATTGAATAATATTATCAACTTTCTTTATTTTGAATACCCACTTACTACTAATAATGTTTTGTTTTTCAGGTACAGCGCAAACTGTCCAAGTATTATTTTCTTTGAGAGTATCCAGTTCTTGTTTTACAGCTTCTTCCCATTGACAGGCATCACTCCTCTGCATAGCTTCCTTATAGGTGTCTGGTTCTGTCTCTGCAGTGTACACATTTTGGCAAGTATAGAATTGTGGTGCCTTTCTGACACGTTTGGTTTGACGAGGAGAAGCTGGCTGTAATGTACTATCACTATCGCGTTCACTATCTTCATCATTTGTTTCTTCAGGTTCAGATAAGCTCTGCTGCTCATCATCTGACATCTGATTTGTAATGTTTGGATCACTCACAACATTTTCTACTAACTCTTGCTGGTTATTGTCGGTTTCATCGTTGTATTCTTCTGTTACAGACTCTAGGTTTAAGCTATTACATTTCCCAATAACAGGTTCCAGAAAAATGACATCCCTCTTTATTAGAACATCATTTTTATCAGGATTAAAAATTCTATACCCTTTCACATTTTCTTCGTACCCTACCATGATTCCATTTTCTCCTTTAGAATCCCATTTTTTTCGTTTTTCTTTTAGAATATGAACAGCTACGGGCGTACCAAAGATATGTAGGTTACTGAGATCAAAATTTTTGTTTGTCCATAATTCATAGGGTGTTTTTCCTGGTTCATTACTTTTACTGGTTCTGTTGAGAACATAGGCTGCAGTGTTGACTGCTTCTGCCCATAATTTTTTTTGAAGGTTCTTGGCACACAGCATTGACCTTGCTGCTTCTGTTAAGGTTCTTATCTCCCGTTCCGCCTTGCCATTCTGTTGTGGCGTGTATGGTACAGAATTTTGGTGTACTATACCCCGGTTTGAGAACAAAGTTGACACAGCCTTATTAATGAATTCTAAGCCGTTGTCACTTCTAAAAGTGATTATTTTGTTACCCGTGACATTTTCAGCTTTGTTTACAAAATCTTTAATACAATTAATCACTTCGTCCTTCTTTTTAATAAAATATACAGTTCTATAGCAAGAGTAATCATCTTTTAAAATCAAGAAGTACCTCGCCCCGCCGACAGATACTGCCTCCATCGGCCCGCAAACATCGGCGTGTATCAGTTCACATGTTTTAACAGCTTTTGTCTCAGAATTCATAAAGGGCAGCCGGTGTGATTTACCCTGTAAGCAGCCTTGACACTTCTGAAGAGAATTACTTGAGACTTTAATATTATTGTTCTCTAACACGTCTTTCACCTGCTGTATATTCTGGTGTACAAGTTTCTCATGCCACTCACTCAAACTTGATTTAACTGTAGTTAAATTTGCAAAGCAGTTTTTATATTTATAACGAACATCCATTATATACATATTTCCAACACGATTTGCTACCGCACATACTTTATTATTCTTGAAAAACTTGCAAATGTTTTGATCTGTCAACATGACATAACCTTTGTCAGCCGCACAATTTACAGAGAACAAGTTTATTTTTAAGTCTGGCATACACAGTACATTATATATGGTTGTCTTGACCCACCGGTGTCCATTGAATACTTCTAGTTCCACTTGTCCGCAACCAATAACATTTATTTGAGTACCATCACCTATTATCACACACTTTTGTGACACTTCTGGTGAAAATTTCGAAAATAGATTTTTGTCTTGACACATATATTCACTGGCTCCTGTGTCCACCAACCTCTTTGACTGTTGATATAGTTCTTTAGGTATTTGTTGTACTACAAACGCATTTTTCTCGTTTCCTTTCTTATGCCAGCAATCACTCTTGATGTGCCCAACTTTATTGCAATAAAAAAACTTTTTTCACTTTTGTTTGGAAAGTTACGATGGTTATTATTCACATGACTCATACACTCAGATTGATAATGTCCCACCTTATTACATTTGAAACACTTTATATTTCTTTTATTTGGAGCAGTTTTCTTTACGATAAACGCAGATGACGGCGATGCGAGTTCAGCCTTTTCCTTACTCTCTCCTCTTCTACTAACAAACGAGCGACAAGGTTATCATAGGTTTGTTTGTTATCTGGCGCAGACTCCCATGCTGATATGAAGTGTTTGTAGATATCTGGCAATGACATCAATACCTTCGTAATTATGAATTTTTCCGAAATTTTTTCACCCATTTGTTTGAGTTGATTTTGTAACTCCTGTATTTTTGACAGGAAGACTGACATCTCCATTCCTTCTTCATATTTATATTGGAAGAATCTTTGCTGGATTATTTGAATACTTGTTTCACTTTTTTGTTCAAAAATGCTCGTTAACTTTCGCCACATCTCTGCAGCAGTAGTGCAAGATAATATATGTAACATCACTTCCTCGGTCATCCTGGTCACTAACATTGTTTGAGCCTTAGCATCTTGTGTCTCCCATGCTTTCTGTTCCTCGGAGCCTTGCCCTTTTACAACTTTGCCTTCAACGATATTAATTAGATTTTGACCCCGTAACAATACCATTGTTTGAAACTTCCAAACATTCCAGTTTTTTATTCCTTCCAGTTTGATAACTGTATTATTTCCGTCCATCGTGTCTTTTAATTCCTTTCTTATTAGTTTTTCCTTCCTTGCAGCCAAATGTAGCAAGTTTATTTTTTTTCTCCTTCCCGGCAACTTAACCTCCAACGCCAACACGCGTGTGGTGTGAGGTTTATTTTCGTTTCTCCGGTAATTGTTTTCAACTAGTGACTTCACTGTACTTTTATTTTTGATAGGTATGTGGCCTGTGGTGATCTGGGCCCATAAGCTGTTGTAATCTTCTGTGTTTATTAAATTAAAATATAACACTTTTAATTACTGGTTTTATTGACGATGTACGTATTATAAGAAAGATGACAGCAGTGTACAGAGCATAGATAAAAAAAACCAAATGGGTTGCCACACACAAACATGTTGCCAACTTTTAAACTAACATTATTATTATAGAAAATATTGTATTACATTGTATGTTTTAACACTCTTGATGCTCTATATTAAAAAATCGATAACAGATAGATTACAAAAAGTTATCAGTAGCTTAGAAAGTTTAGTCTATATAAAGTCTGATCGTAACAAAATACTCCCGGAGCTAATGCATAATGCATTCAAGCTCACGCCCCCCCGATTCGATTCAATTACAAAAAACACTTTTTGTTTTAAGAGAAGGCTATATCTATTATGCAAATGAAGGGGCAGACGACAGGTGTGGGGGATGGGGAGGGCGGAGGGAGGAAGAGGTGGGACCTTTAAGCACGATCGGCTTCTTCAACAGGTTAATTAAAGCACTGATTTTACGGGGAAAATGAGAAAACAACATGTGTGTTTTAGAAGTTAGCGTTTTAATTCTGATACATAAATTATAAATCGTTTGTTTTTTTTAAGACACGAGTACTCGTAACAGTTAAAAATATTCTATTTATTTTTTACCATAGATTCGACTTCCACTGGGATTTGTACTATTTTAACATCCATTATAAGCGGTTATATCTTTGGCTCAGACCAAAAGATTGTAGGTTTAAACCACACTTGAGCATTAATGTAAAATGATGATACATCAAAGATGTTCAGAATCGCGACACTTCTCGAAATGGCTTTAACTATGAATGTTTCATGACTAGATTTGAATAACTTTCCTTTATCTTTGCTTACCTGGCTGGCTTCACTCTTTTCGGGAAGATGGAGTAATTTTTTTCATTTTGTTTAAAATATATTATGACTGGCTCTGAAATCATCCATTATTTCACCAGATAAATTCGCTAGAATTTTTATGAAAGTGTAAGCCACGAACACTAAACTAATTATTTATACTTTTGCACTCCTGAGGGAATAGAACCCGCTTCTCAAAGGGCAACCAACAAAGACAAGTATTACCCTGTCAAAAGAGCCTTTAAACGGAAGATCAATCAACCATTTATATTTGGCATGAAAAATATATTTAAGAATGTATTTAGGAACTGGCGCATATTTTTAAAACCGACGAATATTATCTAAGAAATAATCAGAATTTTAATAAACCAATTATTTGTCATCAATCTTGATAAAAAGTAGAAAAAACTCACAATTAAAAATAATGTTAATTTATTTATATTCAGAAAAGGAAAAAGGGTAGATAACAATTTTTCGCCCACCGAAAAAAAGTACGATATTTTTACTTTCTTTAACTCACAATATTAAATATTTTTTAACCATTAAATAATACAAACTTACCTGGAAGGAACTGGATGATTGGCCCAATTACAGAACCTTTGTAAAATTGTTTAATAAATACGCGCCCTGCCTTTGGCTACGGCGGTGTTTAAAGGCGAATCGAGAAGTATCACTTTACACAATTACCGGAGTACCTAGTACCTAGTACCTAGTGCCTAGCGCCTAGTGCCTAGTGCCACGGCGCACAGTGGACGGAATGAAGAAAAAACACGAATTAATTGTTTGATGGCTAAATATTAGTGCAATATTTTTTTAATCTTATTAATGAATTATAACTATTTTTAAGTAAAAATATTAATTTATTATTATAAATGGCTTTTTCTCCATTTCGTCATTAATTGTAGTGAAAAATTCTTAATGTTTTTGTAAAATGTAGGGCTCAAAATGTTAGAACCTGCCGCTATGCGGTATTTTTGTGTTACGTAATTAATTAAAAACTATTTTAATTTCGCAGAAGTGGCATTTAATATACCCCGTTTTTTTAATGCCTCGAATAATTCTCTCCGGAGAATGCATATAGGCCTTCCTGAAAATAACAAAATTGTTCAAGGAAGGACAAAAGATGATCACAATTTATATATGACATTAAAGGTGAGACTTCAGTCTACAATACTTATATATTCATAAATGGGAACAAACGATGTTTTGTTTCTAAATGCTAATTGAAATATGCATTTTAACAGCAAAAAAAATCAAAAATAGTGTAAAATTAGATGTTAGTTCAAATCTCACACACATGATATATTGATATATAGTTTTGTAAATTAAATTAAGAATACCTTGAGGAATGTCAGCCATAAGAAACTTTTGTAAATATATCCAAAAGTCACTTATTACACAACCGTCTCTGCTCACGCGTAGGAATGAACTGAAAAACGCGATGCCGAACATCCAACTTACGACACACTTTGCAGCGTTGCCAAACTTCCATCAAGCCCTATTGACATATTTTAATTAACACATAAAATGCAGAAACTATTGTACTACACTAAAAAAATATAAATATTAAAAAAATTAACGTATGCAAAAACCACTTAATTCGCGTTTTTTTTCCATTCCGTCCAAAGTGCGGCGGGTAGTAGCGGCGCCCGACCAACCAACTTCTGTTTGTAGCGTAGCACTTCGTAGCCAGCTCCTTTGTGGACCGTAGACCAGGGATAAAAAACTCTCAAGATGACATTCAATATGAATCAGAAAGATTTTTTTGATAGTTTACTTATAATTCCATTCAGTTTGTTAGGATAGGGGAGCGCAATTTAGTTTTATCTTTGTTTTATATGTCTTGCTTTCAGTTATCGATTTAATTATTATACTAGAGCAGTACCGTAAAAAATCACGGGATAGTCAGAGAAGTGCTATCTAGTCGAAACACATAATATGAGTAGCAGTGCGTGGGGACCGGATTCGGTAGTTTCTCAAGCGTTCTTAGAGGGTTGAGAGTGTTGCTAATCATATATTGTCCTAATTGCAGAGAAAAAAGAACAACAGATTTTTAGCTTCGTTTCTTGTCTAAAACTACAAAATAGTTTTCTGTTAAAAACTTATATTATGCTTAGATACCTACTATTAAAGTTTGAAAACGATGATACATAAGAGAAACACCAGAAGACTTCCTTGCGGTACGCCGTTTCTCATTATGTTTTTAACACAATATATTTTGAATCTCACCAACCATTAAGGCTTCCATTTTCTATATTCGTATGTAGAATGTAGGTACCTCACTGAATGTGATGCAAACCAATTGTAGGCTAAAACTCGAATTCCCCTTTATTAAATATCTTTTACGTGACGTTTTATGTCAAACCATTTAGATAACATGGATATCAGATAACTATATCTCTCTTTATATGTTAAACAAGCGGCTTAGTTAGTACAAAATAATTTGCTGTGGTTCCGTGGGTTGTCAATTCCTGCCGTTACCGTCTTTCACTGGTACCGTAGAAGGTTTATGTCAGAGGGCCGACAACACCTATTATTGGAGAATTTTATAACTACGGTTGCTACCCGTAGTGTTGCCCGACTCTAACGCTCGCCACACTTGGATATAATGAAAAGTATTTTTACTGTTGAGGAGGTGTAACCTTTCTCACACTATTCTATTATCTTGCCTAATTTAAGGCTACCCTTTTTCCAAAATTGTACCTTATTTAATAATTCCTTTTACAAGAGCAGCAGGCTTTAAAAAAGAAATAAATAGGTTTAAATGTATATTTTCATATTTATGAATGGAGGAATTCAAATATGAATGATTTTATGAGCCTAGTTAAGTAGATTTTAATTTCAATTAGCAAAAGTGCAATCATGTAGTAACAGAGTGGTAGATACTCTCAGTATCATCCAGGTAAAAGGCCACTGTTCGGAGTCGAAGCGTTGCTTGAAATGGCTTAAGCCGTAGTTGGTCTCTAATAAACAGGCACTTCCCCACCCTTTTCGGCCTTAAAGCATACCACATTTGAGGTTACCGTTGTCTAATTGGCTCCAGACATTGTGGACTCCCGTGCAGTGTTTACGTAACAAAACGTTCTTAAAATGGGGGCCTCAGCACGGGTAAAGCACCCAGTGGGGCTAATAAATTATGCTAATGTATCACTTAAAAATAAAAAATATATATATAAAAAATTACATTAGTATTTACAAACACAAAGAAAAAAACCAGATTTTTTCTTCTTAGAAGTTGAGTACATTCGTGTATTTTCCATTGAATGTCCTTTTATTAAATGTGATACATAAAAAGAACAATTTGATAAATTCGTGCGAAATTATTTATCAACAAAAAAATTTAAGCATTAAATCTGTACGACTTAACCAATCAAAGCAGATTTCGCAGGAAAACAACACAGATTTAATAGAATTCATATAACGCAACGTGAATTCACGTCGAATTATTAAAATTGCCGGGAAATAAGAAATTGCTCAAATAGTCTCTTCCTCAGACGTGAAATCTAAATCTTATTTTATATTTGGAATTAATAATCCCAAGGCGATGTTTCGGGTAATTCGGTGATTCGGGTTTTTGGGTGTTTCGAGTTCGGCCGCCAGAGCGTGCCAGGAGCGGGTAACGAGCTATAAAGGCGGGAATAAAATTCAAATTAAGAAAACGCCAAAAGGTTGGAGGGAATTTACTGCCGCAGACATTATTATGTTATATGTATTTTACGGCTAGAGGAGGAATGGGCTAGTTGTTACCGTTCTAGCCAGGGCCGTATAAAAGTCTATAAAACAAAACAAAAAAATATCACAAGCAATTGTAAAGAAACTATAACTTTCTAATGATACAAGACAGAAAAACTGTTTTTGTATAATTTGTAGGAACTTTATAGAAATTTTGAAAAAACTTTACAAAGACATTGTAAGTAAAGAGAAAAATGTTAAGAATAAAATTATCCTTGAATTCGATTTGAGATTTTCATGGCCAATGGTATTATCGTGATTATTTGTTGGGTTAATGCAACAAATCGGTGATTGCGAGCGCCTTCCTAGGATTTATATCAAAATTGCTGGGAAGGCCCAAAACGCATCGAGCGCGTAGGTACAGAGTCAATTGATATCCACAAAAAACCCATTAAAATGAATAGGTATATAAATGGGTATCCGGTATTAGATGGCTACACCAAAATTAAACGCAGAAAATCATATTAAAAGCTAGCAACACGGTATCACTTACGAGTACATAAATAAACATACTTTACCAAAAATATATACATCTGCCTTGATGATGGACAATATAACGCTACCCAAAACGTTGGCTGAAGGGGGATCCGCAAAAAGGCATAATAACTCAAATATTTAAAATGATAAAATAATGTTTAATTAAACTCTAATCTTTGTAAATAATGAAAAATACTCGTAAGTTGAAACTTATAAAGAACAAATATAAATATAATGAATTATCTTTATCTTCGTGAATTTACAAAAAAATGAGTTGGAAGAGTAACATTCAAATCTCATAATATGTTGAAACCTAACGTAAGTATTATTTATATGTATACAGTTTACAGCAGTGGCGACCGGTGACATTCAGTTGGTGTCAATATAATTATTGGATATTTTGCATTGTGCCTTTTTGTAAAAATTCACCATTAGAAAGCCATATATCCTATAGTACGTAGGTATCGAAAACGAAAAAGTGGTGCATGAAAATACATAGAATAAAAGGTTCTTGAAGTCCGTAATGGACGATATCAAATATGCAGGTAAAAATTACACTAATGTACAGTAAATAAATATATTATACCACTTCACATCATAGGGCCATATTATTATATATTTTTGTGTTTTTGTGTTCCTTAAAACTGTTTTGTTATTTTTATCAAACCTTACTCACCACCAAACTCGAGAGTTTATATTTTACAATTTCGCTTAAAACCCCGTTGGTGAAATCAAATCAATATTCCACACGTAATGTTTTTCAAAGTAGAAATGATTGGAAACTAAGTAAGCACACTGAAACTGAATTCCTACATGGTTATTGGAGGTTATTATCTAAGGGCTCTTAACTAATAACAACTCACAAAAAATACAAAAACAATAAACTTCTACCTACCAACAAACCTACTACCCTATGTTTCTATCTTCGGGAGAGAAATTCTTCATAAGTACTGAAGTAAAATTTGTGCAGAAATTTGACAAAATCTCCCTTTTAATGGTTCATCCTGTTTCGTATAACAACATATATATTTATATTAATTTTTAATTATTTGTTTTAAAATTATTTATTTATTTATTAATTTTCGGGAAATCGACAGTTAACATTTATTTCATTTTGTACATAAGAATTATGTAGCCAAAATAAAACCGATTATAGATTTCCTGATAGGATCCAATGATTGGATCCTATCAGGAAATGAATATCGATATACCTAGCACGGTCGCGGTGTGGATAGCCAAACCGTTATTCAATCGAAATCAATAAAAAATCGTTATACTAGCGGATTTGTTCATTAAAATTAAAAATACTGACGAATTGACATCGTCGAATTGAAATACCAACCTGAATATAAATTGGCTACCCACTTTTTGAGACTAAAATGGCAATTAGTTAGTTAATGAGGTCTATCATAACAAGTGCTATTTGATCATCTTTAGTTCTTTCGAGCTGGAATGGAAACAATTTATCTCATCTTTGATTCTAAGAGCAGTCTAAGAACAGTCGGATTTATTATATTTAATGAGTTAATAAACACAGTAAAGTTAGTTTTTCGATATCTCCAACAATGACGAAGTTAAGACCTTTCAAAGTGAACCTTGGTAACATTTATGTCCCAGGAAGTCACACTAGTACTATACAAAATTCGAATGACAGTGCTGCAGTACCGCCGCGCAAGTCCCGTGACGTCATGCGCTTTTCGAACGGCAACAAACATCAACGTTTTTTTTCGATATATGTATATTCGGTACTATTCTGTATTTTACAAATAATACCTGTATATAAATTCCCAGCGTACTCTAATTTATATGATACATTTGTAAATAAGATGAAATTTCGCTGTAGGAGATAACCTCATTGCACTTTAGCACGGGCAGTCCCTGGATACTTGTGCATTTTATCAGAAAATATTGCACGTGGTGTTAGTTAAAGTTTATTTAAATTGATAACTATCCATTTTATATAAAATGAAAAGCACGCTACATTCTACACTTTTTAATTTTATTTATTTAGTGGGATGTTTATTAGTCATTTAAAATTTCTCGACAATCATGCCCGTTTTGAAGTGGTCGATTTTAAAAGAAAAATATAAGAATTATATAATTTAGAAAAAAATCATGTTAAATACTACCAATGTATGTGAGGAAATAAGAGAAAAATTAAAAACTGACGATATTTTATATTTTCGAGTTATTGCTAGTGAGGGTTCCTATAAGGTACATTCAAATAATTATATCAAATAATACAGGGTTTTCCATAAGAGGTGTTATTTTGATATTCAATCGTAAAAGATCAATAGTTTTGTTGCTTGTGTGGCACGTAGCGCCATCTTGTTGAAAGTAAACGTTGTCCAGATCAATACCATCCAATTCCAGCCATAAAAAATCATTAATCATCTCTCGATAGCGATACATTCACCGTAACTGTTGCTCCAGCCTCATTTACGAAAAAGTAAGGTCCAATGACTCCGCCGGATCATAAACCGCACCAAACAGTTACACGTTGAGGATAGAGAGGCTTTTCAATAATAACTCTTGGGTTTTCCGAGCCCCAGATGCGACAATTTTGCTTGTTGACGAAACCACCGAGGTGGAAATGGACACGGGATAACAGCACGGGAGATCCCAGTGAGAATATCATTATTTAAAAAAAATAATAAATATATTAAAAAAAAAATCTATTTGTTACAAAAAAGAAGATAGTAAAACACTTATTATTATTAATATATTTATGGTTACTTTATACTATCCATACTAATAAATGTTAATAATATGTTTATGAAATCCTCAGCACGGGAGATCCCAGGGAGAATATCATTATATAAAAAAAAATCTATTTTTTACAAAAAAGAAGAAAGTAAAACACTTATTATTATTATTAAAATAATTTAAAAGAATATATCATGTATAAAATATTAAAGAATTTTAAGGAATATAAACATTAGAAAAAGCCTCTAGAAAAAGAATTTGAGCCGCTACGCTAAGTTTTGCTCAATATCAGATCAATTATTATTTTTATTTCCAATTAGTGTAATCTAATACGCAAATCTATTTTTTCTCGAGCCACCGCGCTTGTGAATTCAAATAATCCATAATAGAAATAACTCTGGGAATCGCTCAAACAAAATATCGGTACTTGAAAATATAGTTGAAAATTTTTGAAAAGCTAAAGGTTGTGTTTTACAATTTAACAAAGAGAACGAATTAATAAAATAAAATAGTGTAATGAAACTAGGTCGGAGTCACTGAAATAATAGTGAACAAGTCTCTGATAAATGTACAACAGAGGATATAAAAGTTCGCGTGTTAATCGCTCTCTTCCATTTTCTTCTCTTTTTTGTCTTCTATCTTCTCTTTTTTTTTAAATAATACGCTATTGTCTCGGATTCAATAATTTATTGTACTTTTATTATAAAATATTTATTTTTTAATTAGTGCGTTTATTAATAAAATGTATAACGCAATTGTTGGTTAAATGCTATTTATTTAAGGTAAGTTCATAGATCGCATATAGTAAAAATAGTCACAATGTATGAAATCGCAATAATAATTAACTGAGCACGGGATCGGAGGGAACCTTGCCGATTAGCCTTGGGAGCAACAAAACTGACTTGTACCGTTATGGTAACGGGCGGCGGCAACTGTGTTCTGCTTAGACTGCTTAGAGGGTCGTACCATAGGACGAAGCGCAACTAAGGCAGCAGTCGGGGTCTGGTTGGTGCTTTGCTTATGGAAGTAGAATACTCCTTAGAGGGTTGTGCCAAAGGACGAGGCGCAACTAAGAGAGTGTACTAGCCAAGGGCGAGCTGCAGACGAACTGGCTGAATTGAGGTCCACAGCTCTTTATATAGGCCCTGAGGAATGCTCTGAGGAACTAGCGTCATTGATCCCTTTGGCACCGGTGCGTAGTCGGGATACACGCCAAACGCGCGCCCAACATTTATACACGGTTGACATTTGTCACATGAGAACGGGTCGCTTCTACGATTCGTTCTTAAGTTCAACAGCTCGACTGTGGAACGAACTGCCGGCCATGGGACTCTTCAAGACCCATGTTCACTCCTTCCTCTCCACAAAAAGACCCTCCACACAGCATCCCCAAAGATGACATAGGCCCTAAGGGAAATTATTTTTTTCAGGGCCTCCTGTGTGGAGTTAATATAAAGAACAAACGGCCATTCCTTGTGGCGGGGCGTGGTTTATGTAGCGACTCGAGAGTGGGAAATGCGCAGACGGCGTCTGCGCAACTTGGTTCACCTAGGTTTGGGTGAGCAGGATGGCGCTGTACGGGGAAAAGAGATGGTGTAGTGGTAAGCGTAAAAACGGTGCGCTACAAATGATATTTCAACAAAACTAATTCTAATTACCATCGATTATCTAAAGCATTGGGATTTCTCCCAGGCGTAGGCGTCGCGCCCCAAGTAACACCATACACTTATAATGATGGTAGTATGATGAATTTAAACACAGTCATCTTGTTTAGTTTATCGTAAGAAATTATTTTACAGAACGTAGAAACTTTGACTGTCCAATTAGGAAATTTTCGCTTTTCGTACAGTCAAATTGACAATCTTTGTTTATATTACAATGTTAGTAAAAATAAACATAGTACATTATATTTGGATAAATAAAAATAATATATAAAAAAAACGGAAGATACTCTCAGTATCGCACTGGTGTAAGACCACCATTCATAATTGAATTGCTTATAGCGAAATGTATAACATCGATAATATCATATGATATTTCTATCAATTAATTATGTAATTCAAATTGACCACTGTTATCATAGTTTTGCAATATCATGGGACAATTTGCTTAATATAAATGGGTGACTTCAATTTAACTACAGATTCCTCAACGTTTTAAACATATGGTTTTTTCCTGGATATCCCGATCTATCAAAGTTTTTCTTATATGTATTTTAGAAAAAAAAATCATTTGATTTTGAATTTATGTTGATCTTTACACTGATCAAGGTTTATTCCGTGATAGATCATGTATAATTAATTATGAATCCAGCTTCACTTGATAAAATATTTCACAGATCAAAATTAACAACGAAAGACTTGTATTATACGACTCACATCCGACCTGTCACGCGTGACCGCAAAATAGCGATGGCGGTATATTATAACTACCCACACATTCGCGCATCCTTCCCTCACTCTGCCAAACAAATAGACATATGCTACAGAAATATTGAGAAATAAAAAAATAAAAAAGTTTAAATTACTTATTTACTCTTGGGTGAGAATTTTCGTGATATGCAAATTAGTTTTTTATTAATTTATTAATCCCCTCATTAGTATCATACGAAATCATCACCTGTATTACGAATTAAAAGGTCCTCCCTTATCAGGGGTTCGCAGGAAGAGGAAATCGTAACAGGTCGGTTAAGGTACCTTAATATTTAATTCATCACAGGTCTGGTCACATGTCATAAACTTTCTCGGCGGCAAAAACTTTTGGATAAATAAAGGAAAAGAAAATTATCCAACTAATTATAAGTGACAAAAGAAGCAAAATAAAGACTTTTTGGGAATAAACTTTAGTCTTTTTTTGGGATAGGGGTCATCATTTATTAATAAAAGTAATATATGTACGATATTTATGTCTACATAAAATCTAAATCAACTACGAGATTGAACGAGTATTCGCTAAAATAAATACAATAACTATTAAGCTAAGTAAGTCAGTTTATTTATTTTATTGTAATATTATTTCTTCTATATGAAAATTTTCCTCTATGTCAAGAGAATATATTAAATACTGCACAAATGGAGAAGTATAATATTTTAAAATGTGATCTTTAGCGGCGTAATATATTCACATGTTTTTTTGGAGGATTAAGTTTGAAATATGCATTACAGTATCCCAAAATAAGTGCAATTAATATTTTACAACCGGTTTGTTTAATTTAATGGAAGCCACGTTTTCCCGTAATGCTTTAATTTACTAGAAAGTATTTTTTATTTACATTTTCATTTAGAAATGTATTTTTTTAAATGCGTTCTGCCGGAAATCAGTAATATTGCGCCTCTTTGTAATTATAAAAGTAATAAGATTTTTGTGAAGACTTACCAACCCTCAAAATCTTTTATAATTGAAAGTTAATTATTATTAGTACTCTGACGATCTCATAAATTGACTTATTAAAAAATATTACCAAAGCATAATAAATAATATCTGGCAATTTAAAACCGACGGGTGTTGTCGTCACGTGCGGCATTTATTGGGCTTCTCTGTCTGTCTGGGTTATGCGATGTTAATTTTATATCAAAAAATAAATCAAATACCTAGATATTATTACAAAACCCACCCATTTGATTATATGCGCAGATAAATTCTAAATTTTAAAATGTTTTACGGTGTACATCAGTATTTGACTTGTCTTCCAGTGGACTTCTAGATATCAATTATTATTTATTAGTAAACTTTTATGAGGTACAGAATAAAAGCAAGGCGGACAACAATACAGGTCTTAGCGCCCGACAAATTAAGAAGTGTCACGTGATTAAGTCAGTGCCATCGAGCAGCGACATTTTGCAAATGGTGGCGATTGTTGTCGATACTCATTGTCAATGCATGTGTTATTTTACAGCAATCATATTAAATAAACAGAGCGATTACACTATTAAGAAAGTTTAGATAGCGACAGCAATGGTTTCGTACTTCGGCGGTGCGCCTTCAAGCACGTATGTAATATGACGTGTTGTTTAATATTTTCTATCTCGTCTTTAGAGTTAGGGGGTATTTAACCATCCTGCTCATAAGCTGTCAGAAGCACTATGCATAAGATAAAGATTTTTTTCGATTTCACCAACGCTCAAAAATGCTTATATGTAAGATAAAGTCTCTCTTCACTATAGGGTACTTTAAGCAGCTAATAGTGTTTATATGTCGAATATGTTAGCCGAGTTTTCTACCTATTGCCTTTCAGTACGTTTTGACTTGACACTTGATACTTTTGACAGCTGTGAAATTTACACTTTTATTTAAAGTTCAGTGTTTATTTTACTTTAATGTGGATTTAATTGAGGATTTTGCCAGAATTGAAGATGCAGAAGCATATGACGGGCGTCAGTAATGCGAATACTAAGAGTAAACAATAAATGACAATAAGCTTGTGAAAATTTTTTGGAAGTCTTGAATGATGTAGATTTCATTTCACTCTTTCGACTGATGAAACATTCTGTTATGTAATCCACAACCGAATGTCTCGGAGAACCACCACCACGTATGTTATTTTAATACAAATACATAACGAAATAGCTGTGCTAAAATAATAACAGTGTATGTACCCAGTGACCTGACGTTAGCCCACATAATATATTATTATACCAAAATTATCCTGCTACAAGCATTGTACATAGATACACCATAATATAATTGTTTTCAGGAATAATGCTGCACCAAAAAGAAGTGCTGGGAGGCTATTGTACACCTCCGTCCAGTGTACGTTCACTTCCCTTAGAACCTGGCTCCCAAAAGAGATTTATTTATAATTTGGCTCGGTTCCTAAAGGCTATCCTGCAAACATGTTGCAAATCGCTGTCACCAAGAAAGAATCTTTGCTACTTCAATAACATACTACAGTAGTACATACTATAGTGATAAATAGTCATTAGAATCAATGAAGACTATTAAAATGATGAAAGCGCAAGCCAACTTCATTCACAAGACTCATCGGACAAGAGACAAGCAGTGTTGTCGCTTGATGGCATTACCATTGCACTGAAATAATAGTTGATTACTGAAATTACTTTCTCTTATTTCAGGTGAAAAAATGCTGAAGTACGCTTCAACAGAAATGGTGTGTTCTGCATGAACACGCAAGTAATCTGCGATGCCAATTTAATTATTAGATACAACTGTTTCCAGGAGAGGTAGCTTGGATCCAGTCACGAGATCATTGAATAATGTTTATTGTTTAATAATCTTATATAATTAAAGTTCCATATTTGTCAATAATTATGTATTAAAAATGTATATATATTGGTTAAAAGGGAATGGAATTAAAAAACATTAATTTATTACCTATTGCAATTTTTTGCAATAATAAATTGCTTTTTAGTTTCAATCGCCTCTTATCATCTTCCTCCTATTTCCTTAAAAATCAGTATCAGGACCCAAGTATTAGGAACCTCTGGAGTCTAGAAAATTCTGTTTAACGAGAAGGCGGCTTATTTCAGACAGTGGCCGCCTCACACCAGACACCGGTTGTGGCTGCCTGACCGTTGAGGCGTGCGAAGCAGGGGGATGGTCCAACTATCCCACGGCATAAGGTCTGAGGCGGGGCTTCTGGATCGGAGACTGCGTACCCAACAATAGCTCTGGAAGTAGACGGCTATCGAGGAATGCTTCGTCATCATCTTCTTCTATGAAGGACACCTCCATGAGTACCTCTGCTGCAATGGCATTCGGGTTATCTGGAAGTATAAGAGAGAATAGTGCGTTTTCAGTTTGCATTTGATAATTTACTATAAATGCTCCCGAAAGAATTCAATTAATTCTATGAAAAAACATTTAGAGTAAAAATATTTGTCAAGTTTTGCAAATTTTCATATTAAATGAATAAAAGTTAAGGGACAATAACTTTTATAACGTCTTTGTCTAATTAAATACAACTTTTGTTTCGTGTAAAGTAGTAATTACAGTTTGCACGATAAAAAAACCATTTGTAAGTGACTTTAAAAACATCATCAATGTTTGGGTTCAAAAATTTTATATTCTTAAGTGCATAAGTTGATTTGTAGGTACTGCAAAAAACTAAAAGAGTCTTTAATCCACTTTCAAGAACAGTATTTTATTTTGAAATACACTAAAAAATAGTGAATTTATATGGAATCTGAATTCTGACAATTCGAGATGCACGTTGCAAAGCTTTAGGGATTAACAGGAAGAACAATAATTCAAAAGAATCAGTGCGTGACATTGTGTGACTTTGAACATTCTCATTTATAATATTATAATACCTGATGCTGAAAAATTAACGTTATCTCCTAAGACTTCACCGCGTCGCTTTTTTTATATTCAAGTAGTTTGTTTACACTGTCACTAGTCTTTCGTAAAATTGATGCTTCGATCTCGTTTATTTGTCCTGTAAAATAAGACAAATCTTTTAATTCGACTCAAATCTCTAGTAAGATCGCATAATAATTAACAAAACCAAAAACTAATGTACTTACCAAGAATTAATTAGGCAGAAATGTCGTCTGCATAAATAAACCACGTCTGTTTACCGTTTTGACTTTTGAAATTCCATAGAAACATTCGAATTTTAAAGACAGGCGTTGCATTAGACATTATAAAAGCGCTGTTGCCAGAGAGATTCGTTTAATAGCTGTGTGGGACCTTGTTTTCTGTGGTGAAACGCACCCAGGTTTATGAGCATCTTTATCGTATGCATAATGTTATGTGACATATAGTTATGATCAACTTTATAAGAGTTTGGTGAAAAAGCCCGTTAATCGAATATGTGCAACATAGAGGGTTTTAAGCCTTTGCCATGCTGTAGCTAGCTTTTTGCGCTATAAATGCTTTAAGATTAAACTTTATGAGGGAACGAAATGTTCATCGATTTCTATTCCAAGATATTTGCCAATCTCAAAGGTTAAAAATATATTACATTTTACTCTGGACCAACCAAATATTGTCAAACTAAAAAATAAGCATTTACACAAAGGTTAGGTACCATTGCAGCATGGAATCTTTGGTTAAATGCATACACTATCCACATGAAAAGATTTGAATGTTTTTTTATTTTTTATTTTTTTTTTATTTATTCACATTTAAACCCGCTAAACTACTTATGTAGTTTGTCAGCAGGGACATAGAGACAACATTTATACATTCAAAAGATACAATTTGAACGGTACATAATTACATAAATTGGTTACATTGCAGAAAAGTTTAAATAGCAGCATAAAAGCCTTATATAATAAGCAAGTAAAAATAAATGTATGAACAAATTAGTATTATCAACATAAAACATAAAAGCCTTATAAAATAAGCAAGTAAAAATAAATGTATGAACAAATTAGTATTATCAACAAGTACATCAATAGTTTCATAAATAGAGGTAGGTAGTCAGGTATTACAAAATAATTGTTTTTCCATTTTCTAAGAATATGAATTCCATTTCAGGGGCATCAGTATAGATCATTATTATCCAATAACCATTTCCTTAGATTATATTTAACATTAGCAGTATACATGTTATTATTTTTAATTGTCATTGGTAATAAGTTAAACATTTTGGGTACTATATAGTTTAAAGTTCTTTCACCATATTTATTAGTACATTTCGGAACTACCAGTCCTTCATTTTGAGTGAATCTTGTGTTATGTTTATGGCAAACTCTTTCCCTATACAATGAATCAGACAATATAACATGTTGACTTACAATATTATAAAACAATAATCCTCTGACAGGTAAAATATTCAGAGACTTGTATATTAATTTAATGTTACTTCTGTGTTGATTGTCATATTTATGGATTAACAATTTTATAATGGAGTTTTGTAATGTTTGTATATAGCTTATATTAGTTTTACAAGAATTTCCCCAAGAAGTAATTCCATAACGTATAGTGGATTCAGCCAGAGATAAGTAGATTAACTTTAAAGTACTTATAGGCACGAAATATTTTATTTTATAAATCCTACCCACAATAGCTCGTAGACGTTTACAAACATTAGCAATTTGTACATCCCATTTCATGTAGCAGTCAATAGTTACATTGGAAGGTTCCAGAAAGTTAACTTTGGCTGGAGTTTAATATGACTATCATATTAAATCCAGTCTCTTAAAAGGTGGATGTCCTCTAGAACGGAAGTAGTAGAACGATTGGGAAAAATTAACCGTTTCATGCAAAGTCAGTGTTTTCAATTTATTCTGAAAATTTGGGTGAACTATTCATGAAAGATATGCACAAAAATATAAACATTAATTTATAATTTTATCTTTTTACGGAAGATAAATAAAGCACTGGCTCGTGAAAAATCATAGAAGCAATGTTGTTGCGTACAAATACCTCTTCGAAACATGTTCCACTATTATCACGCGAGTAGCAGTGCGCGGGGACTGGATTCGGTAGTTTCCAGTCGATCGGCGATAGAGCTTTGGAGGTCAAAATGGTTTTACCCATGTTTGGTGACCAGATCTAAGTAGCCAGGTACTTTCCCACCTTTCACCCCATATCCTTCCCCTACCTACTACCTTGTGCTTCACAACGTACCCCGATCGTAGATGCCATAGTCTCACTGCCTCCAGAAGCTTGAGAGCAGTCGGAACTCTTGTGCGGTTTTACATATTTTTTAATTTTTTATTTCGAGTCAAAAAGTGAGTAAATAACAATTTTTTGTCACATCGTTGAAATATGTTTCACTATTATCACGCGAGTAGCCATAATTTTCTGTCAAAAATATCATTTTTGGTAGGTACTTTATTGCTTGCTTGGACTATCCAAACAAACACTTCCAATTGTGAAAACGAAACGAAAATTCAAAAAAAAAGTTCTAGAGTGCACTGAACCGGAATTACAGACAAAGGCACAACCAAAATTAGTATTTTTAATAATAGGATTCCGTGAGTATATTACAGGTTTACATAGTGGAGAAATACGGCGAGTTTAAGGTTGGTGTCAAGATCAGTTGATTAGAGTAGAGTAGAATAGAGTAGAGTAGAGTAGAGTAGATTCAAGATTTCAAGCTTTGGTTACACCAGTCAGCGTTTTTCTTTCTGTTATTATTTGTATTGTAATAACACTGTCAAAGACTTACACGGCCTTTGATTTATTGTTTCTGGGAAATTAAGTTGTTAATGTCCTTATTCTATGCTAAAAATATCCGATAGCCTGCAAAGTTTCTAATATCCACTGTTTTAAGGCAGTCAGGTTTTCGCTATAGGGAGAAGAGGAGGCGCAATGCGCCTTAATAGGTGAGTTGCCATCTAAATAATATATGTATATTCCCGTAGCCTCAAACAACACTCGACAAATGATAGATGCCACTCACCAGAATGGCCAGACTTGTTAACCGAAGTCAGGGTCTTGGATTTTTTGTTGTAAGTCTCAATGATTTTTGTCAATCATTACGCAAGTAATCCAATTATTTTGTATTAAAGCGAAATAAGTCGTGAACTTGTTCCTATCTTCACTTGACATTGTCTTCTTTATTGTTTTTTTGTGACCTATTTTTGTCATGGCTGTAATTTTTATCCTATATTGTATCATCAGTTGTGTTCAGTAACAGACCATTGGTGTCAATGCACAAAATACCTCTAAATCATGCTAAACATTGTAGATGGCTTTATCGCATGATATCTTTCTTTGCTTCAGTTTGTTAAAAACCCTTTACACAGTATCCTTATTATCGGACATATGTACATGGGATAACCGAGGGATCACTTATAAGCAAGAAAGATTGTTAATTGGTTGTAGTTCGTCAGTTGGGCATTGGCTTGTGAAATTTGTGACACACGTGCATCGTCCGTCCTTTTGTGCAATCAACCTGTTACAGGAGGATGTGTTTCGACTTTTATGTTTTAGTATTAACTATCGTTGTGATAAATTCACAAGATGGACATTTGAATAATAGTATTATACATCTTCCCCGCGTGATGCTTTTTTCTCTATATGTTATTACTTTACCATCCATCCGGTCCGTAGGGTGAGTAGACTGAACAGTTTGATGCATAACGTGCCCTCAGTCAATGCTTGTAAACAATAATATCACAAAACTTATAAAACTTAATCTTTGATGTCTCAGTAGAGGCAAAGTCACAAGGAGGAAATCCATAATTCGTTTTATTTTGGCTGTATAATACTTGTGTACAAACTGAAATAAATATAAACTGTCAATTTCCCAAAAATTAATAAATAAATAAAATGTGCTCTCTACTGCAGCATTAATGTGTACTGAATGATTGAAGGAATTCAAATAATGCCAATCAGTTTTCGCATTTCCCCAATGTGGTTAGGAAAGAGGGCTTGAGGCCAAAAGGTTCTAGTTTTTAATTACGATCTTATTTTTGTTTTGTACTTAATAAATGTACTTTGTCTACTTAATAAATAAGAAGAATTGTTCAAACACTTTTAAAATTTTTTAGACCATTATTTTTATATTTAATCTTGTAGATGTAGGTAGGTACTGTCGAACCCTTAACAATTTTTTTATTTGTTCTCCCAATTAACAATAAACCTACGTACAATGAGTGGAGTCAACATAGACATAAAAACACAAAAACAGTTACAAATGACTGGTATATTTATAGTGTTAGTGGATGCTTGGTAGATAAAAATGTCTGAATTCAAGTCCAATATGTACCACACAGAAAATACTTTGCTGCGAAACATACCTTTAAAGTGATTACAAAATATAAATTAAATTTGAAGAAAGTACAATTTTAATGTTAATAATCGTAAACTTCTAAGAAGCAAGTTTCGAAAGTTTAAAATGTTGGAAATACTGTGAGATAAGAGAAAATATTAGGAGAATGAATATATAATGTAGCATTTCGAATGTAAGCATTTTATTCTTAACATTGCGAACCGAAATAATATTATTTTTGATTGAATCAACCATCCCTTCGATTGAACAAGGCGCCTCCTCCGAAATAAATAGTTTTGATGCGAAATTCGAAAGTAAAACGTAATTAGGGTGGACTTTGAGAACTAAAACATAGCCCCATTATTAGGTTACTACGAGCCGCCACTGCGTACCATTATTACCTGAAAATTTGCCGGAAAGCTTGCAGCGAAAAGGTGAAAGCTTCAGTAGTTTTTGTTGGCGAATTGGTTCGCCACCCCTGGCCATGGGGTTGGATTCTGCCCTTTAATTTTGGCGTCTTGTTCCGCGTATGGGCGCATGACCGGGAACGCGATGCGAGGATTAGCCGGGACCCGGGACTGAAGCAAACATATAAATGTGCTGTATACTGTGTACCGTATGCATAATGTGTGGCGAATGAAGTAGTCAAAGCGCCGCTTGCCAGGCTATTCTTTTGTATGGCGTTTATTTTTGGAATTAATCCTAATCGGCTTTTAACAATTATTTGGATACACTTTTTAAACAATTTTTATTAGTTCACATTTATTTGTACAAAAACTAAATGGTGACCAGGATGGAAGTTAGTGGGCTGACTGCGTTGATGAAGATCGGAGCAGGATAGGGCTATCCCAGGACTGGAAAAGAGTGGTTGGAGAATATTTTTAGAAGAGGTCAAATCTCTCCCTGGGATTTAGCGTTGTAATTATGACGATTTTATACTAAACTAAGCATGATACTTAGCGTTGCCCGGGTTTCATTCTGCTTTAGAGGTGGGAAATGAGGGTGGTTTTAAGAAGTCTCTTGATTTTGAAATTAATACCTAAATAATGAAATTACTCAATTACTCAATTTTAATGTCATGTTTGCAAAATTTCATCAACCTACGAATAAAACTAGAGATTTATATAAAAAAAACCAACTCATGATTACTCTTCTATTTATAAATATATTAAGTAGATTTACATGGTTATATTCCAAAGAAAATTGGTAGATACCAGGTTAGAATGAAAAATGTATTTTTAAAAAATTCGCTCGAAATAGTGTATGAAAATGAGTTTAGGTTTTTGATGTCAATATTTAATCTAATAAGGTTATCATCTCTGATAAGGCAGGTACCGGGCAACCCAATTTAATTAATACTATTTATTTATTTGACAATTTATATAGCGCCGCTTTTGTGAGATATCACCTCAGGGGCGCTTTACAGTTGATGCAGGTATTACAAATAAATATAAATATTACAAAATTAAAGTGAAGTTAAGTTAAGTAAAATGAAGTACAGGAACAGGTGACACGAAGATAGAAGATGGAGACTCTGCAGCAAGAATCCTAGGTGATGAAGAAAGTGGACCAGTTGCTGCAGCGAAAGAAGAAATAAAAATAGACTGCCAAATAATTTATCTCTAGTAAATTTGAAAACAATACTTCTTAACAGATGAAAGAAAAATAAAATTATATCACGAAAGATACAATGTTTTACTGTATTTTCGTTGATGTTCAAAATTTTAGAAATAACCAAGGAAATTCTGTATTTTTTAATACGGCTTATTCAAAGTAAACAGCATTTCCAGATAACAAAATGGAAAATAAATAACACATTTATTAAATAGGTAACACGAAAAAAAATATTTATAGCGATGTTCAACATTATTTTTCACTGGGTTCTAAGAATCTGTGGTTCATTGGGTTCTAAGAAACTTTGAAATAAATAATCCCTTAAATTTGTCTATTTTAAAAACAAATTTTTTGTTGTGTCTTTTTTGCCGCTAAAAAAACACCACAAAAATTTTGCTGTGTGTTTTTTGCCGCTAAAAAAAACAAAACATTATTTGTGGTGGGAATGGATTCAAACTCCTCCGCTGCTTCCTAAAGGAAGGGGCCTAAAATCACTGACGGATTTTTAGGACGGGTTGTTTCGGAGAATTTGAACAATTCTTCAAATTTCAATTTTAATTTTCAAGTTCTGTGAAAGATTTTTTAAAGTTCGTTACTATTTCTGTTCTGTCAAGCAACTAGCCTATAATAATATAATAAAATAACTTGAATAGGAC
The DNA here is from genome assembly GCF_061612785.1 of Hesperophylax consimilis. Lineage (NCBI taxonomy): Eukaryota > Metazoa > Arthropoda > Insecta > Trichoptera > Limnephilidae > Hesperophylax > Hesperophylax consimilis. Next base: position 22,794,673 of record NC_142838.1, read on the forward strand.
TTTCATAGAACCCGAAAATAAACGTTGAAATTTGATGAATTGTTCAGATTCTCCGAAACAACCCGTCCTTAGTGTTGCAAGCCTACCGGCGGGAATATCTTCGAGTAAAAGTAAGGAGCACCCTATTTATAATCTGGTAATGAAAAGGCTGTTCAAAATCCCTGACAAAAAAATGAAAGCGGTACTGGTCAATGATTTGTTGGTCGTCAACATCATAGTTTGAAACAACCCGACATAACACTGAACTTGTACAAATAACAAAGAATAATGATAAATATTATTGGAAGAAATTGGAAGCATGAACACAAAAACCCAAATATTGAATTAAGTCAAAAAACATTCTTCCATTATTCCATATTCCAATTGAATTCATATTTAAAATATCTGATATTTATTTTCCATCAGTCTTATATATTTATTTATAAATGTTTTCGACTTTTCCGTGTTAAATCTTCCCCAAAGGAAAAACTAAACCCTTCCACACACTTTTCCACAAATGATCATCTAGTCATTCCACATTATGCAAATGCATTATTTAAGCATAATAAATACAAAACAATACAAGAACAACACGTCAACCCACCAGATATCAAATGGGAAAATAATTCACCGATTCAAGATATTTTAATATCGGAGGGTTCAGCCCGGCAGAATTCCTAACTGGACCTATAAATCCTAATGATTAATATAAATATTCAAAAAATCTTTCGTAACAAAAAACATGTAAGTAAAATGACTGATTTTTGCATTTTTGTGTATAAATTCTTTGACAGATCTAATACGCCTAAATTTTGAATGCAGAGCTAGGTATAATGCCAGTGGCCGAAATAATAAATGGTTATATTTTTATATTCTGAGAATGCCAAATTCTTTTAATCTCATTAAAATATTATAATTTTCATCAAATCTAAATAAATACTTATCATTATTACTAATTTTAATATCTTATATAAATATACAGGGTTTTCCAATAAGAGGTGTTATTTTGATATTCAATCGTAAAAGATCAATGGTTTCGTTGCTTGTGTGGCACGTAGCGCCGTTTTGTTGAAAGTAAACGTTGTCCAGATCAATACCATCCAATTCCTGCTATAAAAAATCATTAATCATCTCTAGATAGCGCAATTCATTCACCGTAACTGTTGCTCCAGCCTCATTTTCGAAAAAGTAAAGTCCAGTGACTCCGCCGGACTATAAACCGCACCAAAAAGTCACACGTTGAGGATAGAGAGACTTTTCAACAATAACTCTTGGGTTTTCCGAGCCCCAAATGCGACAATTTTGCTTGTTGACGAAGCCACCGAGGTGGAAATGGGCATCATCACTCAAGATGATTTTTTTTATGGAATTCCGGATCATTTTCACGCATTTCAAGGACCCAATTAGCAAAGACATGACGTTTTTGTTGATCGGCCGCCTCAAGTTCTTGTGTTAACTGAACTTTATAAGCTTTAAAACATAAATATTTATGCAAAATACGGTTTAATGACGTTTGTGGAATGCCTAATTCCAAAAAACGACGAGGAATGGACCAACCTGGGTTTTCTTCAACACTTTCGGCTACAGCAGCAATATTCGCAGCTGTTCTTGAGTGACGTGCACGGATTTTATTCTTCACATCACTAAATTGTTCTAACAGCTCGAATTTTTTCACCAATTTCTGTATTACGCTGCAAAAAGGTGCTTCACGACGACCCAAAAATGTTCGAGTTTTACGAACTGTCTCTGACAAATTTTTACCATTTTTATAGTGAATTTTAATAATTTCAATGCGTTGTTGAAGCGTGTATCGTTCCATTTTCATTAATGATGTAGTTTCTACTTGTCAATTGTCAAAAAATAACAGCTTCAAAAGTGACATCTACCGAAATAGCGGGCTATTCAAAATAACACCTCTTCTTGGAAAATCCTTTATTATAACTACTAGTAGATTATCACTTATAATTTTATTTTACTTTCTCCTGCATTCACATAACTAACTCACTACTGTCATAATACATGTGTATATACGAGTATTATAGAATATTATTAATTACTGATAAATAAATACAATAATGTACACTCATCTTCCAACCAAAAGCTAACACTTCCATGGAGGAGAAAAGTATTAAAATCTCATTTGTTGAAACCTGTTTTAAGTCCTAATTTATACGTATTTACCTTAAACTTCTTTGACAGTAATAATTAAAACAATTAAACAACAATGTTTTTCTACTTTTCTTCATTTTATTCTAGTCTATTGTTTTGTTTTATTAGAAATTCCCTGATTGTTTGTGATAAATAATTATTTAATTGCTCGCTTAATAAAAGCTTCGCAAAGCCCCACGCCTCATGAAATTCAACCGATAAGTAAATGTTGACACCGTTAATGGTGCCAACAATAATATGAGTTCAAAAACCTTGCTTTAAAAAATATTTTTTTCAACATTTTATTAATTCATAGCCTTTTCTCATAATCTTTTTTGAATAAGAAATGAAAATTATAGTAAAACAATAGTGAAAGATCGGAGGAAATTTAAATTTGAAACCTATCACACTTAAACTGTTTTTTTCAACCTTCGTTTTTCGACATTTTTCGCTAAAAGTTAAATAAAGAATATAAAATTAAGTGTAAGAGTTCCAAAGGGCACGTAAAAATAAATACTGCATGCAATTAATTCCATAAAATAGGATAAAAATCTTATCATAATAGGATAAAATTGCATCACTGTAATTGTAGGGAGAATATTTTTTATCCAGAATTGTTTTCTTTTTCTTTTGAATGTTATGAGACTATAGTGAAAATGGGGAAATGAGGGTATGGTTAGACATGGGCAAATTGGGCATAGGGCGGATTGGATATACCTAGATATTTGTAAATCCAAGAAAATCCTTAGTTGTACATCGGGTATTACACACTCAACATCTGAACCCGAGGAGGCAAGAATTTTGCAGATTTGCCTTGAAGATTGTCATGTCCATTAATTACACGCTGGTGAAAAATGACCGGCTATTAAGAAAGCTGCCCGCATATGAGGGGCCGAAGATCATCTGACCTTAATTCCTATCGAAAGAAAAAAAATATTAGCTACTATTTGGCATTATCCTTGTACTTCTTCTTTTTGTAATATGCATAGTTTAGCAAGTTAAGACAAACATTTACATAACAAAAGTAATTATAAATGTCAATTCGAGAATAAAGAGGAACACAAGAAGTGCCTAATGGATGTGTTTTGTGATCCAAGCATAATCCTGGTTTCGTCGGTATATAATTATATTAATATTAATCCGGTATATTTGTATACAAAACTGTGTTTCACCACGAAATTTAAATGTGATGGCGAAATACAATAATTTAAGGCAAGTGTAAGAGGGACAGAAGAACAATAACATTTGGCTGTCATCAGTTGTTTTGTTTTGCTCTATCTAAAATTAATTTTTTTCCATTCTATTTTGTTTTCTGGCCAAAAAAAAGTGTAGTGTGTTGTGCCTTGAGGTTTCTTCTCCCTTTTGATCTTCCAGGAGTCACTTTTCGCTGCTGATTTCCAGATATTTATAAACTTTTTTACTTCTGTCATTTTTCATACTATTATTGTAGTTGTTTACTGTTGTGAATAATGGAGGAAGATTTCCCTCCTGGACCCCCTACAAAGCCCCCAGATCCCTCTCCGGACCCCCCAGACGGGGAAAATGTAGAAATTTCTGACAGTGATTCTGTCATTTTGACTTCTACCAAAAAAAGGAAATTTACTCCTTCTTCCCCAATAAAACTTGACTCGCCTTCGACTTCACAGTCCCCACCAGCACTTTCTCAACTTCCTCCAACAAACTTTTATTCTCTTCATTCCCGTGGCCCATTCATAGTATACGCCCAAAAAACTGAGCAAGGAAAAACCATCCACCCTCTTGAATTTGGCAAATTCCTATCAAATTGCAAGAATCTTTCAATCAAGCCTGGAGGTGTAAAAGCCGAGGGTCGCTTCCGAATCTCCGTCGAATTCCTCTCAGGGTCAGCTGCCAACAGTTTCATCAAAAATATCTTCATTTCATCTAATTCAAAGTTTAAGGCATATATCCCTACTTTCAATGTCACTCGCATGGGCCTGGTCAGAGGTATCTCGACCGATCTGTCCATCGAAGAAATCCTGTCTTCACTTTCAACCCCCCAACACATTGGCAATCCCATAAAAGCCAGAAGGCTAAATTACAAGGACTCCTCTGAGGGTATAATTTCCTGGAAGCCCTCCCAATCTGTCGTTATCACCTTTGAAGGTTGTAATGATCCACCCTTTCTACTTCAAACTTCTCCTTCTTCTCTTTTTTCTACGATAAATTTTCCTTTAGTCCCGTAGGTAAATTTTCCATAAGGCTTTGGTTATATATATATCCGGGGAGGGAAGGTCCTCCCTGCCGTCTTTTCTTTATTACGCACCCCTTCAAGAGTGTACATCCTAGTTTGTCTACGTGACGTACGACCTTGAACGTACTCATTTCACGTGACGGTTCAGTATAAAAAGGCTTCACCGAACGTTGTGTTGGCTTTTTGTTTCTCGGTTTAGAAACCTAGTTATTTATGTATGTGTGGTATACCTTGGTTCTTTTGAGATAGAGTGAGTTGAATCCATTACCGCTGTGTTTTAAAACCATTTTATAAACCTTATCTTCTAAGTCGCCTGCTCCCCCCCCACTAGCTACTCGATTCTACCTATCGTAGGGTAATGTGAATATAATAAAGTGTTAGATTTTATATATGTGATATACATACGATAAGTTTATGGTGTTAGTTGTCGGCGCCATCCATGTATATATTTTGGGAGGGGAAGGAGAGGAAAGGAAATGAATTTTTTTCAAGCTAAGATTGACTCCTCCTCTTACCAAACAAAACTGATGGATGATAATTTGAGCAAGGCGATCGATATCTGCGTGTCTGGATATCACAACCGGCCGGGTCTCCCCTTGTTCCAAATCGGCAACCTTCACGCCAGAATAAAGAAAACCAGGTCTCATCACCAATTTCAGAATTGCCCCAATCTCAAACACCTCCAGGATAACCTACTTTACTGAGTGTAGAAGGGGAAAGCCATGACATCCCTTGTCACGAATCTAGTCGCGAAAATGTGACACGTAAGGTCCTAAGTTACGAGCCACCTCTAGAAAACATTGTAACTCCCACGCCGTCGGGGATTTACATCCCTTTCTAGGTCAATACATAGATAACACACGACGATCTTGTCGACATTTAGCCTGCTTTTTAACGATAGGTTGTGTGCCTACCCATTCAGCCAATTATCATGTGAGATATATGTAAGGTCTACTCGAAATGCCAAATTTAGGATGAGGACTGTCTGTATTTTAATATTCGGTTCTAGTAATTATTTTATGAGGTTACTAGCATCCTCGTGTATTAGGTATGGGTAACTCCTACTGAATACCTATCCTCTCAGGTAGGTATAAACGGATAATTGGTTTGATTTTTGCATTTAATTTAAAGAGGCTGCCTACCTCTCGAAAGGTACCTGTTGAGAAAAGTTGTTCGGTTGGTAGTTTTATTTCGGAGATTACCATCTCCCTCTTTCGACTTTAGATTTGTTTTTGTGCATCCCAATTCGTAACTTAGAAAGTCAAACAATAGATGAAAAGTATTAAATTAGAAAGTCAAATAACAGAAGAAAAGTTTTCATTTTGTTCCGTCAGGTTGCATCCGATCGCTTTCAATTCGGGAGGGCATACGCTAGCAAAACTTCCCCTTTGACCGACTGTACACCGCGCCTCTCGGCCTATATATGAAAAGGTCATTGGCTCGTCTCTCGCTCACGGCTGATTGACATTTCGCCTAGCACATCCCTTTTAATGATAACATTATTTGGGCGGCAGGTGTCGTAAACTTAGTTCCTGTACCTCGGTTGTATCCGTCTTTTAAAAGGGGTCCTCTGGAATTTAATAAATAATATAAAAAAAACTCACCCAGTTAGTCACCTCTCATTCTCAGCGTGAAGCTTACCTGGTTACACTATATAGCTAAATCACTTTAATTTTCGACCTCCTCCCTACGCTTATAAAAGGGTAATTAAGTATTCCTGTAAATAAAATTGTACCTCCCTAATCTGTCAGGATTCGAACCCACAGTTAATAATCTATTTGATTCTCTGGTTTTCGGTCTCCGTGGATAGAATGCCATCTCGCCAAATCAATAACCTAGCCCGATTAAAAACTTGCTGCCTTTATATACGGTCACTCTGTTTTTAAAACGAAATCATTATTATTATTATTTTCATGTTTTTAAGACAAGTAATTTAGTTTGAACTACACATTTAAATCAACACAACTTTATAACACAATCGCGATTGCACAACACCTGGCGCCCCTGAGGTGGGTTTTTACAAAACGGCGCTCTACAAATTATCCAATTATTATTATTGTCCTTATTATTAATTGTTTCTCACTAAGTCCAACCACTTTCACTTCACACAAACACCGGATCAATAATCTTTCACTTTAATTCAATATTCCGCAATATTCTCTAATACCATTTGAATTCAATAATTAACTGTAATTTCAAACAACACTTCTGATTTGTATCCATTTCTCGGGGCTGTCAATCCACCCAAGTTCAAGACTCGACTGTCCCTCCGGTCTCTCCTTTCCCGTGGGAATCTGTTTACTCCAGGCCTGTCTGTCAATAAATCTTCCGTCGTTGTCTAAACAAAAATTTTTTTTGAGCACGTTCGTTTATTATTTATCGTTTATTTTTGTGGATATTCAAAACATCACAAGGTCAATCTCTTCCCTCCCATATATATTTATTCTTCAACTCATTACCAGTTGAAATGTATACTTATCCCACCACTCAATGTTTCAATTGCTGCCGTTTTGGTCATACCAAAGCTGCATGCAGATCTCAACCCAGATGTTTTAAATGTGGAGAAAACCACGCAGCTGACCAATGTCCTTCTTCCTCCTCACCTAAATGTTCTAACTGCTCAGGCTCACATACAGCTATCAACACATCTTGCCCAGAACAATCTCGCCAAAAAAATATTAAAATTTCTATGGCCTCTCAGAACTTGTCTTTTCTGCAGGCTTCTAAACTATTCCCGCCTGTCAAAAAATCATTTGCTGAGGCTTTATCCAGCAACTCCTCATCCAACCCTCTTCCCTCCACTACAACAACTTCTTCTCGTTCAACTAAATTCACATACAAAAACGCTATTTCTAAACCGGCTCCTGGATACGATCAGCAACAACACAACTCACTACTCTTAAATCCCAATGGTTCACCTCTTTCAAATGCCACAAATGGGTGTGCAAATAATTATAATCCGTCCTCAATGAACTCTCTTAAACTTTCTGAAAAACTCTCCCAAGACAATTCTTCATTTATCCAAACTCTTATTATGCTTCTAATTGACCTTATTTCTTCTCAAACTAATCTACCGTCCAACGCTGCTACTATTATTTCCACATTAAAATCATTTATTCAAAATGACTCTTCAGGATGTCAGAATACTTCAGTGGAATAGCCGAAGTGCTATTTCTAACAAATCTGATCTCCTTCACCTATTAAATTCCTACATTATTTATTTGGCTGCTATCTCGGAGACTTGGTTTACTCCATCCACCCACTTTAATGTGGGAGGGTATTCCTGTCTCCGCGACGACCGCCCGGAAGGTTCGGGCGGCGGTGCTGCCCTTTTTATTAAAAAATCCATATCATTTTCCCCAATAAATAATATCAAACCCCCCAATGCTGACTTCCAAATGGTTGCAGCTAAAATAAAGGACACATCCTTTATTTCAGTCTATCTTCCCCCAACAGCCCACTTCAATAAACAAACTTGGTTGCAAATTGTAAGTCAACTAAGCCCTCCTTTCTTTATATTAGGCGATTTTAATGCCCATTCCCCCGTCTGGGGTTCTGCTTTCTCCGACCGAGATGGTCGAAGTGTGATGGATTTCCTAGATCAATCCAACCTTTTCCTTTTGAATGACGGATCTCCTACTAGGATCTCACGCCCCAGCACAAACCCCAGTGCAGTGGATCTATCGATATGTTCTACTAGTTTGGCTTCTCTCTCCTCTTGGGTGGTGTCCCCCGACCCTTGCTCCAGTGATCATTTCCCGATCACCATTACTTATCAAACTTCTTTCCAATCAGACAAGTCTCATATTTCGACAAAAATTAAAACGAAACACACCAAATGGGATGAATTTAACTCTCATATGGACAAGTTCCTATTAAATTCACCCGCCACCGATATATTTTCCGTCAAAGATGATTATAATAAATTCAAATCAATGCTCATAACTGCAATAAATAAATCAAATCCTCCCCCTAAAACTAAATCTCTCAAAAAACTCCCTCCAACTCCCTGGTGGGATGAGGAATGTACCAAAGTAGTAAGAATTCGGAAAGCTAAATCTCTTTCCTATCGTTACAATATGACTATGGAGAACTATCTTATATACAAAAACGCTGAATCCAATGCCAAAAGGGTATTGAGGTCAAAAAAAAGATCCGGGTGGTACAACTTCTGCAGTTCAGTATCTCCGAACACTCCAATTTCGGAAGTTTGGTCTATGATCCGAAGATTTAGATCTTCCTTCAGTTCACCATCTCCTCGAGCGTCTCATTCTAAATGGATTGATGAATTTTTGGACAAAATTGCCCCCCCTTCTGTACCTAACTTAGATGAAATAACGCCCATCTATAATACTCCTATGTCTAATCATTGGCTAGACTCTCCGTTCACCTTAATTGAGCTAAAAAATTGTTTATCAACAGTCAAGGACTCATCTCCAGGCAGAGATGGTATACCTTACAGCATAATCAAAAATAGTAATGATAATGTTCTGAACCACTTCTTAAGCATCTTAAATAAAATCTTCCAGACTGGTATAATGCCTGATGACTGGAGTTGTCAAATAATCATCCCTATTTTAAAAACAAACAAATCACCAAATTCTGGATCCAACTACAGACCAATCGCTCTTTCATCCACCCTCAGTAAACTTTATGAAAAATTAATTAAAAACCGATTAGAATTTTTTGTCGAGAGTAAACAGCTTCTCTCTCCATCTCAATTTGGATTTAGGAAAAAAAAATCCACTCAAGATAACCTTGCCATCATCAGTACTGATATTAATTTATCAATTTCTAAACAGGAAGTTTGTCTTGCCGTCTTTATAGATATAGAAGGCGCCTTTGACAATGTTTCCATCCCAATCTTGAAAAAAAAACTTCTAGGCCTTGGCCTTCCCCCCATGTTTGTCCAATCTATTATTAATCTATTTCTAGATAGAAAAATTTTCATTGAACCTCCAGATATTTTTCCTCAAAGTAGGTCTATTTGGAAGGGTTTACCACAAGGCGATGTATTGTCCCCCTTACTGTATAATATATACACATATGATATGCATGTCGCTATTCCCCCACAAGTAAAAGTTATTGAGTTCGCAGATGACATAGCTTTCTTCTTATCATCCAAAATCATCCCTCTCGCCGTCAAATATCTTAACGAAGCCATGAATGCCCTTTGCACATGGCTCACGTTAAATGGTCTTGAACTTTCAATCCAAAAGACTCAGTGTGTCACCTTCTCAAACCGCCATAAAAACCCCCCCGTTCAAATTTTATTTAAAAATTCTCTAATCCCCAACGCTTCTGAAGTAAAATTTTTGGGAGTAACATTTGATAGGAAACTTAAATGGTCTTCACATATTAATAATTTAGTTACTAAATGCGAAAAAAATTTAAATATCATCAGATCATTATCTGGCGTTTGGTGGGGTGCTCACCCTACTTGCATTAAGTTGCTTTACAACGCACTTATTCGAAGCCATCTTGACTATGCCTGCCCACTTTTTAGTACTGCCTCAAAAAATGTACTTGATAAATTAGACAAAATTCAATCTAAATCTTTGCGAATTATAACTGGAGCGATGCAATCGTCACCCATCAATTCCCTTCAAGTAGAATGTTCTGATCCTCCTCTTTATTTAAGGCGTCAACTATTTGCTGACAAATTTGTTCTTAAATGTTTAAATTCTAAATGTCATCAGGTTATCCCCAGCGTCTCGTTGTTCATTGACTCAACCCATTCATCTACAAACAGAGCTTCAACTAAACCTCTTCCTGACATCTGTAAAAATTTTAAGTCTCTCTCAGAGCTTCACATCATCCAAAATGATCTACTACCCTTATACAAATTAAAATATAGTCACGTCACCCTATCCCCAACAATAATAGAAGGGATCGGAATCCTTAAAAGTCATTCCAATCTCCCGGCCCGAACTGTCAATAATATGTTCAATGACATTATTTCATCTAAATGGCCCAACTTTTCTCTTTTATTTACTGATGGATCCAAATCTCCCGACTCTCCTAACTGTGGTTTAGGTATTAACGTTTACCACAATAATTCTAATGACAGAATATTTCATTCAATTTCAAATCAATTTTCAATATTTTCAGCCGAGTGCATTGCTATAATAGAATCTCTCAAATATATAATCAAAAATAATTTTGAACATTCCCTCGTTCTCTCTGACTCTCTCAGTTCCCTCCAAAAACTTAAATCCAGTCCTCTTCTTCATCCTGATGATCACTTTGTATGCCTTATTCGAGAGATGATAGCCTCCATTCAAAGCTATGGTAAAACTGTAACTCTGATTTGGATTCCTGGACATGTTGGTATCATGGGTAATGATATTGCGGATGCCTTGGCAAAACAAGGAGCGTCCAACCCTGTTGTTACCCTCGTAAACCACATTCCCCTATCTGACATTTTTTCCATCATCAAAGATAGATCCCGCAATGTTTGGTCGGAGTATTGGCACATTGCTAGTCAATCCAAGGGAGCCTGCTATGCCTCAATACAAAGGACTATTCCATCAAAACCGTGGTTTCAGCAATTCCCTCATTTTTCCAAAAAAGAAATTTCTTCACTCATTCGAATGAGGATCGGACATTGTTCCGTTCCTTCCCATCTTTTTAAAATTCACGTTGTTGACTCCCCAGATTGTACATTCTGTGGTCTAGAAGTGGGAACTTTAGATCACATATTTTTTGGTTGTCCCTCTCTAAACAAATATCCTCTATTCTATCAAGCCTTATCTAAAATTGCCTCCCCTCCATTCAACATCTCGTCTCTTCTAAGTCTGAACTCGACTCCAATTTTCATTATAATTTTGAAATTTGCCTATTTAAATAAAATTAATATTTAAATTCACCTTTCATTTCTCAATAATTTTAAATGATGGCCAAGAACACCCTTGAAGGGTGAAAGCCAGAAATAATGTTAAAAAAAAAAAGAGGGACAGACTACGTGCTAAATGGTCTAGAGCCAAAAGGTAACAAGTCAGTGGCAAATTAATTTCCATTCAAATTCATATGGAAGTAAAAAAAAAATTATCCGATAATATTTTTTTATTTAATTCTTCTTGAAGACGTAAAACATTATATTTTCTTTGTAAATATAATTATTGTCTATTTGTTGTGTAGAAAATAAGGCAGTTTTGATGTTATGTATTTATGCCACGCTGAATTTAGCTTTAATTGTTTTAATAACGCATATATAAATATTTAGTTTTATTGATTCTTTTTCATAGATATTCTCATTTTTTGGAATTTGGAATATTTCAAACTAATGGGAATAACATTATATGCCATTAAAATCTGTAGAGAGGCTAATAAGAAGGTGTTCAAAAATTAAAAAAAATGTTCTAGCGATGAATATAAGTAAGCTTCAATATCTAGTGATATTATGTAGAATAATAAACACAAGATTACAAAATAAAATTGATGATCTGGGAGATGTAATGGATGACGTAGCAAAGGAAAATAACTAATCTACATGAATAATACCAACGAGTGTAGTTCTTCAGAGTTTTTCCGACATGCAGTCAGCGGGGTAACGATTAACTATGTGATGGTCAAAGATAGAGGGCATAAAAGAGGACAACAGTAGAAGAACATAACCATTTAATTTTCCCTGTTATCTTGATCAAGCGACATCATCCGTAGTAGACGAAAGAGCTGTTAAAAGTAGATAATACTATAACAAAGAAGCCTTGAAAAATAACAAATCCCCAATCTTGCGCCTATTCCCCGTGCTATTTCAAAAGCATCAAGCTATTACGTAAAACGTAAAACCATCAAGTAGTGGAACCGTGAAAGAGGGCGCCGGGTCTTCCGGTAAACGGTTTTTAAAATAGAAACATAAACTTGAGAAACTTCTCTCCGTTATTCAGTGGGACTTGGGAGGCTGGGACGAAATGAGATTATAAACTGCAAAGAGAACACAACTACGATCAAAGTTCTATTTTAAAATGCATTATTCGTGATGGTTCCATGATAAAAATAATATTTTTAACCAAACCACCTAACCTAACCTACCTTGACCTTACCTTACCTTACATAACCTAACCTAACCTAAACCTAACTTATTATTTTATCATGTTGATCACAACGCTGCCCAGTTCTGTAATGATATAGTTCCCTTGTCTTTTCAGACATGATGTTGTGGATGAAATATTGTATTATTTCTTCTATCGAAGAATAAAATTCGTGTTCAAAGAAAATGGGCATGGAGAACAATAAACATATCATTGCCAGTTTGAAAACATTGGTTTTGTTTATTGTAAATTAATTAAGTACTTACCTACCGATATGTTGCCATACGAATTTACCATATTCATGTAACCCTCCCCCCGAGAATAAATAGAGCAGCCTTTGTCCGCAGCTACTGCTCTCGCTGAACTCCGAAAGATTAAATGGATTAATCACTCGATTTTTTTGATGTTTCGATCCTGTCCATCACTAGTGTGAACACTTACACTACGGTATGTGTATGTTTACCCATGTATGCAATCAAAATGCATGTGAACTTTTTGACTTACGAAGCTGATGAGGTTTTTGTGTTTTTATTTTTGGGTTTTTGAGCTTGAGATACCTGAATAATTTTTTTTCTGTATCGCCCACGTTGGGAATAACTGATTTACAGAGATCGTAATGACTCTACGCCTAAATAATATTTTTATAAATCATCCTCTTTATTTCTTTGATCATCCGGGTCGAGGTTCTTACTCAAAGACAGATTTAACTAACAATAAACTTTGTTAACGAGAAAATTAAATAACTTGACACATTGCAGCGATGAAGAACGGTATGTTGTTTTACAAAGCCTCGGATGGTTAATTCCCAATAAAAGTTTATCACGGTTTAAAGCATGTTTTAACATCAAGCTATATTATCTATCAAATGCTTTATTTTTACGCCGTAAGTAATGCTGATTAAGTAATACTATGAAAGCTAAAGTAAGTACTCCCATTAAATTAAACCTTTACTTAGCACTGTATTTACAAAATATTCAAATAAATAAAAAAAGATTATATGAAAATTAGTTTCTTTGAAGTTCTTTTTACGGACGTTTTTTTTAGATTATGGTCAATTAGATTTGGACACAAACATGCCGTCTTCAGGGAAGGTATTTAAAATTATGGACAATAAATAATGACATTGACACACTGAAGCATTGAATGCATCAGTAGTTTGACCGTAATTAAATGATTGTGTTCGCGTGATCTGTTTAAAAATTGTAAGTAATGAAGTTTCTTACTTTTACACGAAACATGGCTCTTTTATTAGTTACATCTTTATAACTTTTTAGATCTTTTTTATCACCCATGTTTGTAAATATGCATGTGCACATACCAATGACCTACATTTGATTCGACTGAACAAAAGACGACAAGGATTCGGAAGTAAGACTTTTACGAATTTGTTGTTATTCAAAAATTGTTTTCACTAATGAAGCCTTTTCTTGAAAATGAATGCAGTGAAAATATTTTTCTTTAATCTAATTTTAATAAATGTGCTATGTTTTCATTTAGCAACTGAATTATAATTTTTCATTTTTTTGCAATTTCCAGAAAATCAAATGAAAGGAAATGCATTTATTTTGTGAATTCAGTTTTTATTTTCGAATTCAATCAACTACCATTGTAACTCAACAAGAATAATGCAATAAAAAATCCGATAATCTCATCAAACGATGTTTTGTTTGGTTGCATTATGTGCTCAATCATTTTCCATCAGTAAATATGTCAAAATGAATCTGATGAATTACCATAGATGTCTACATTTTTGATGTTTTGCTAAGAATTTCTAGATCAACTTTTTCACAAACTATAATAATTTCCAATGTACACAACGTTTAATTGAATATCGAAATATGAATAAATTGTTAAAAATTCACAACATTCTTACTATTTACGTTCTTTAAAAAAATCAAACATTAAAGATATATAAGGTTTTTTTTAGAAATGTAGGAAGGCAATAGAAAAATAAAATATCGGTTGAAAATTATTATTTCATGGTTCAAAAACGTGAGAAGTAATGGAAGATTTTCAAATATTTTGGTTTTTCAATTTCTTATAACATTTTTTGAGAGTCGTAGATATGAGTATCGCTCTGATGAAATACCACAATTCAGAATCGAAACGTTGCGTTGCTTAAAATAAAACAGTCGTGTTTGGTGACCAGATCTGAATAACCAGCTACCTAGGGGTACTAGAGGTGTCTGATGGAAAAAAAATATTTTTTTTCTGATACAACATCTCGGAACCGGTCTGCGATCAACAAATTTCACAAACTTTGCACATTACCTTCTTCAGTAAATCCCTGATATGTTTTTTTTTCAAATGTGAAGATAAATAAAAATCTGACAGGTACAAAACTGAGCAATAAGGACGGTTTATTTTTCATTCCCGTAATCGCAATGGCGCGCTGCGCAACTTGGGCTGTGTGAAAGTTAACATTCTATTGAAGCAACATCTCAGCAATAAGTTTTGCGTAGTAGACCTCAGTTATCGTAGTCCTTTTGGTATACAGGGTATCTGTTCTATATGATGGTAGAAGTAAAAAATAAATAACTTTTTTCGAAATTCCAATGCATATTTTTCCATACAAAAATATTTTCCCATGGAAGAATATTTATTTTCCCTGACAAAAAAATTATTTTTTTTCCTAAAAACTACCTTAAAACATTGGAATTTTGAAAAAAATCATTAATATTTTTTAATTCTAAAATCATACACACTCGAAGTAAGCGCACTTTACCCCCGTATACCATGTATGGTCTATAAATCAAAACTTCATCATTGTCACAAAAAAATGAGGTCGTGAGTTTTGTGTTTCTCCCTATCCTTCCCGCTACATTGATTCTTTTAGGGTCGTAGTGGAGGGTCCATGTCTCATCTTAGGTTAAAATTAACACCGAAACTCATCACCACTCCCTTCTTAAAGATCAAGAAAGGCATGATAAGTTTCACTTGCTTCATCGAATCATTATGAAGGATCTCTTTAACTCTTTTTTTTCTAATAATACTCACTTTATTGGCAATCCGCAGAATTCGATCTCTCGCGTATGGGTTTTCTTAACTATTTCAATGTTTTCCTCAGTTAACTTCTGATATGATATTGGTTCAGGTGGTCATTATCCTTAATGGACTTTCTTCCTTGTTTATACAATTGAGTACATTTTTTAAAATTAGTTATAAGTTAGTTTATTCCAGAGCAGTACTAAAATGTAGGAAATTCATCTGAAGAGCGCATCACGTTACTCAGTGAATATTTTAACTAGTTTAAAGAAGTATTAGCAAAGTGAAAAATGCATTGATGTTTGAAAAGAGTTGATAAACTAGGAAAGTAAATTAGACGTTTTCTTCCCAAGGCTGATTTTCCATCAGGTAGCAATTCCCTACATTCTCTCTCCATCTCAACCCCAGTTGAGATTTTTGTGCGGTATTCAGAATAAAAACATGTTTTAAAAAGTAAAATGCTTTTATTCAAACTGAAATAAGGAAATTAATAATCGGCATAAAATGTGTGTTTTTTAATTTTTTTCTGATAATTCAGTGGTAAAAATGTTTTCAACAAAAAACGAATCTCAGAAAAAACGAATAATTAATTAACCCTACGGAATATTTCAATAGAATCCTCTATTGATTTGAGCACAAAGCTCAAAAATCATACATTCATAATTAGAACCAGCCGCGGCCGTTCGAATTTCGAATACGGCGTTCGACTCGTGGTGCCTTTTCCCGCCAGTTCAGCCCGCGCCGTTTTCACACAATGCACATCGCACAAAGGTCTGACCAAATAATTCAACAATGGCGTCCTTTTTGAAGCGCAGCACATTTGTGGTAATCATATTGTGGCGCCATAATATTGCCGGGAAGCTTATTCTGATAGCCCGACCCAATCACATCAATTATTTAGCGGACGGAATGGATTTTACTGAAATCCAAATGGACAATGAACGCGCTGAGTTCATTAACGAAGTCGTGGGGTTACGTATATTTTATGAAATCGGCAGATTCTTGGTAAGGTGTTAGATGCTTCGTAGAGGGTTAAAGTTGAAATTTTTAGGTTTGGAAGAAATATAATAAATCCGAAGGGTGCTAACTTATAAGCACGAATATAGATATCTGTTGATATTGGTGTTATCGGTGCAAATATAAATAGTTCAATGGTTGGTAATTTCTTCTTTTGGCCCCCTATAGAGATAAGTACTTAAATCTATGCTTAGAATTATGTAGATTTGAAAAATATATTTATTCATTTCAACGCCCTGATAGGCTTTTACGCGATACACATTTTACATGGTTTGATGCATAATACAGTACCAACAGAAGGTTTTTATTTTTATAACAAACAAATTAAAATTAAAAAAATTATGGATTTATAAAACTCAAAGCAGAAAAATGTTAATTGTTTTATTTCTAAAGGAAAGCTCTGCCATCATGTAATTTATACAAAAATATTTTTCAACTTGCATTGTATATTTTAATGTCTATCGAACTATGCAGCTTTGAAATATCAAACATCACATTCTTGTAAAAATATTTCAGTTCGTTCAATGCGAAAAAAGGTTTTTCAAGATTTAAAAAAGCTGTTTTATTATTATAAACCTAAGACCAAAAGAAAAAGGGGAAATTTTTAAATATGACAGTTGCATCTTTTAAGAAAATCTGTTTTTGTTATTTATTCGCTCGCTTTAATTAAAAAGATTACGATCCGAGAAACAGTCGCTTCCTAAAAAATATAAAGGGAAGAAAAAGTATTTATAAAGCTCGAAAAAAGGACGTTACTTAAAAGTTTCAGACCAGAGTGCTCAAAAACGTGTCATAGGAACTGTTAGGGAAGTTGAATTTTCAAAGAAATTATACCAGTTGCAAGTTGATGTTTTTCAAGAATATTACAAAGAAAATGGATAGCAAATTTATAAATAAAGCATCTTTGAGATGGAGTATAAAATGTTGTACTTTAACAGTTCTCTTCTGGCAGCACGTCGAACAAAATGTTATATTATTATAATATAAAGTTTGTTTCAACTTTTAAGTCCTTAGGAGCGGGTGAATCCACAAGTCAGTTTGTGAGTTTTCGAATAGGAAATATGAAATACTGCACTTAACGACTTTATGTTTGTAGAAAGATAAATGTATTTAATACACGACACCGGTCTTAGAATGACAGTGGAAATATTCGCAACAAAGATATATATGCGGAAAATTGGAAAAGCTGATATAAAATTACTAATTAATTGTTGTTTTTTATATTGATATCTATTGTTCTTAAAGTAAAAACCCATGGCATTATTTATGTAAAAAATAATATTTGTTTTTTTCACGTCCATCAGGGTTTTTACATGTTTATTTAAAAAAAAACAAAAAACATCTTATTATGTTTATATGAATTAGAAAAAAAGTGCGAAAATACTTATCCTGATGCACAAGAACATGAAAAAAATTGTTAAAAATTCAATATGGAAAAAATAATAGAAAAGAAATTAGATGGATTGTAATAAATTACTGGAAACACAATTAAAGAAATAAATCGATAGAAAATCCCAAGCACGCTAAAATGCTTCAGTGTGTGTACATACTATATGAATATATAATATAATATATAATAACTATATGAATGAATAGAAATAAATTTATTATATAATAAATTTATTTGAAAATTTTGGAATGATAAAAAATACAGGTATCAGGTGTTGCACAATAAATAAATTAAATTAGTGGAAACAGAACAAGCAGTTTGTTCTACTAGATGTTGTGTTCTGCTTGCCGAAATGAATTCCATGTTCTGTTTTTTTTTGTAATTGACATATTAAATTTGTCAATAACATCCTTATACAAACACTACTCGAATTCTGTATACGGCGAATGCGAGAGTTCAATTGTGATTCCATGTTGGAGTTATCGAAATAATAAGGCAGATAATGTCTTAATGTCTTTTGATTGACTAACTACCATGATATTTCTCCACAAGGGAAGGCAGAGTGGATGTATCACCAAACATCTCAGTTTTGACATTCACTCCTAGCTCAATTTCTTTTACACAGTATATCGACTTTTGTTTTGAATTTTTATGCCTTGACTTCCTTGCATGTCCCTGGATTCAACTTCCAATCACTCGGGCGTCATATTATCTTCTCTTACCCCTAACTAATGTTAATAAAATTAAGTCACCAGTCTGAAGATGTGTGTTGCAGGTTGCAGAGATAACATGTTTTTAATCAATGCTAGATGATCATAATTTTGGAGTAATTATTTATAATGATGTAGCACTCTTCCGTGCTTAGATTATAATGTATGTATATCTTGCCTACGTACCTTAAATATAACTATGAGAGATGCATTCAATAATCTTATGTTTTAAATAATTTCTAGTTTCAAGTAAGATAAAGTAGATAAAAAATCTCTTTGGATTTGGAGAGTTTGGAAAAAATTTATGAGAAAAGCAAAGAATGTCAAAATCAGTTTTTCACCAATGCTGAAAAACCTAAAAAAAACTGGTAAATTTGCAGCCCGACGCAAAAAGAGCAGTTTATTTCGAAGATGTAAAAACCAAGCTCAAACACTTTAATCTGATTTTTCCGTATGTTTCCGACATTTATATCATCATACTTTGGTTATGCAAAGTTTTCGAGTCACGGTCTAGTGGCCGAATTCATCTAGCAATTAGGCTCACATTCACCAAGCAGATTCTTTTTGTAGCAGTAATTAATATCTGGAACTATCATGCGATTTGATGCTTGTGCCTATCAGTTCTGTAAGTTAAAAAACGCGAGAGACGTTTTATCGAATATTCATTTGACATAGCTATAATATAAATTAAAATATCCAATTATTTTTAATATTTTATGTAAGTAACGCAGAAAAGTTCCAACTGCACTAAAGCGTCGGGAGCCAGTGAGACTATGGCATCTCCACTTGGGGTATGTCGTAAGGCTAAATATGTATGTTGAACACTGCTCCTATTTATGAAATATATATTTTTGTCTTGTTATTTTATAATATATTTACCTTTGAACACAAAATAACGAACAATATTATGGTACAAAAATATAATCATAATTCTTCTATAAATTTAAAAGGAAACATAACGATCAGGGACAGGAATATAACCATCCCCCTTAAAGGAGAGGTTAATGACACAAAAAATAGTTTAAAAGTGAACTGTCGAGTTCCTTACAAATGAAAATCTATTATTTTTTAACTAATAGAGTTAAATAAGAGTCTAATAAGATAATAGCACAATATGTACACAAATTCCAAATAAAAGTAAAGATACAGGACCCATAGAGAGAAAAAGAAAAACAAGAATCGTGTCTTTAAAATGAATGAATAACGTAATAAAACATATATTTATTTAAAAGTCCTCTGATAGCATTATATACAAAAAAACTATGTCAAATATAAAAAAATAGTTATTTAATATATTGATAATACGAGAATAAAGAGGTGAGTGACGTCCATAGCCAGAGAAAGAAGTGTCGGGAGAATTTACGATGCGTAAGCGAATGGGTAAAGTTGGGTACGCCCCAAGAAGACATGGCTTGATTGAGTTTTTCAAAAGCTTTCTAAAAATTAACTTTCATTAAAGGAATCGAATGAAATAGTAACTATCGATGCTTACCATTTATTTTTAAAATAATATTGTTTACGAAGACAAATAATAATCTGAAAGTAATGCCAATTCACAACGAGACCTTTTCGAGGTTTCATAAAACAAACTAATGAATTGTTTTTTTAGTATCAACACAAAAATCTCTTTACTATAATCGTATGCAACCCTCCATATAGAAAACACCGAACAAATTGTTGGCCGTAAGTACTAAAGGCTACATTTAGGAAGCAAGAATTTTGTTTTATTATTATCGTCGGAACTGATTATCCAAAATAACTAGAAAAGGTTTATGAAGGTTGCACAGGGAGGATACGATCCTTAGTTTAAAGCCCAAAGTAGTTGGTCTGAAATGAAATTATCATCTACCCGAAACCCCAAGTATAAGTATAGTTTCTACCTGGCAGAATTATGCAGTTCCTACCTAGTGTAATAATATTACTAGTACGGCATGGTTGTTTCATTCTAGGAGGAGCATGTTTGTGACCTCCCGAAGCGTCACACGGTAATTCGGACCGCACGCTGCGAGGAGAGATCCGGTCCACTGCTAGAGATTAATGCAGTTTACATCTAACGCAGTAGTTGCAGTCGGGTTGGCACATGAAAAATGCAAGCTCGCTGTTAATAGGTTGACTCTCGTGCTCTGCATGTAAACGCTTTATTATAATGCGCTGCGCTGCCCATATTCTAAACTGTCAAACGGTATATTATATAAAATAAATAATGTAGAATAAATAAAAATATTTAAAACATAATGTCTTACACTTTTAAAGTTTTCATATACTGTATTTTTATGTGAAACCGCACAAGAGACCCAACTGCCACCGACAGTCAGGAGCAAGTGAGACCGTGGAATTGAGGTTTATTGAAGGTAGTGGGGAAGGGAAGGTGACGGGGAACAGGAAGGTGGTGAAGTACCTAGCTATTCAGAATTGGTCACCAAACACGTCCAACGCTATTTCAAGCATTGTTTAAATTCTGAATGGTGGTCTTACACCAGAGCGATACTGATAGTATCTTCCACTCTGGGACGTGCTGCAAATATACAATATATTATTTAAATGAGTAATTTGTTAATTAACACAAATTAATCAATTTAATTTATTTGCACACGCCAGGATTTGAACCCGCGACCTCCAGCTTGCTAGTCGAGAGTATAGATAAAGTTAATAAAATTACTCATAAAGGTAAGCTCATTGAATTGATGCAAAAATTGTATTGGTGTCTATTGTAATAGTAATTAAGTACATTCGAATTCGTAATTATTTTTTTTTCAAACGATAATTAAAGAAAATGAATTGATTCAAAAAATTTCGATTTTTTTCAATGTTGATACCTTCCTGTATGTACCTATTTTCTTAGAATTAAAAACAGTTTTTGTTTTTCGAAAGGTTATCTCTTATACTTGTGATTTTGAGAATATCTTCCGGTTTGCTGTTGTTGAGAAGTTATGGAATAAGACACCAAATAAAGTGTGCTTTTACATCACATGCATAAAGTTATCAGATATCGAATTTTATAAAACTTTGCACTGCACTTCCCAGACAAGCACCGGCGCGTACTGGCAATTGTCGAATTCAATTTGGTAATTCGGTTGTCTGTGGAAGTAAACAAGCCAGCGCAGAGTGTTGATACATACATACGGGTACAGTACATATATACACACTGATAATATATTATATCGCGAGAGCAAATCTGAGGCAATCTTCATAAGAAGGAGACGTGCGACTAGTCTGCTACTAACATTGCTATGCAACTCGCACATGACGAAAAGCTGCTTAGCATTTTAAGAGAAATTTCCTTCGGGTTATATTTTACGTCTTCTTGTGTTTAACAAAACTATGTCACTAACAAAATGGAAAACAAAGCTAGCATACCAATTTGTGGTTCAGTGCTGGACACTCAATAATTTATAAGCTTTTACACACATACATATATCTGAAGGTCGATGGAATCTTTTCGCTGAAGTTGATAATTTTGTATTTTTGTTGTTTACATTAGCTTCACACAGGAGGCCCTGAGGAAAATAATTTCTCTCAGGGCCTATGTCATTTTTGGGAGTGCTGTGTGGAGGGTTTTTTCAAGGAAAGGGAGGAGAAGAAGGAAAGGGAGATCTGGGAAGGAAAAAGGTATAAGGGGTGGGTAGGAATCTGGGTGTCAGTGTGTTTTGGAGTGACGGGCGTTTGAATTCTATTCCAACTGTAGTTGAAGAGTTCTACTGGAAAGGCAAAACAATATCTCTCAACCAGTCTATCCAAATCCAGCCATCAGTCAATTCTTAGTAGGTGGGCAAATGCATCCGACGCCAAGACCTAAACAATCCTCATTCCTCACCCCATTAACCCGGGCACCCCTGCTAAGTCACGAAACGTAGCGAAACACTTGGGGTGATCTATGGTAGAGGTGTTGGTTATCCAATGAATGGTTTCCGGGGCGGTGGTACCCATAACCACCTGCAGAATTTTATTCTCCTGGAAAGCAATCACTTTATTATATTAATCTTAATCTTTTTTAAGCTTAACTGTTTTTCACGCAAAGCACAGAAAAAACATAACTAGTTAAAATATTTCACCATTAAATTAATAAATATATGTATTGACGCCGCCTAGTAGGAGATTTAGTATTTAACAATGCCTTTCCTACAAAAATAAAGTTGGTTGTTTCCAGGTGAAAAAATCTGATAAGCAATAATGGTTGAATAAAATACTAGTATTTATTGAATTATTTTGCGGCTTAAAATATTTTGACGTAGCATAGTAGCTAGTGCACCAAACCAGTAATCGAAAGGCAGTTGGTTCGATTCCCGTCAGCGGCATTTATTTTTTCTCGAAAGATTTTTACTATTTATGTGAGTGTTTCAGGCTAATAATTATTGTTTATAATAACTTCTTAATTTATTTGTTTGTAACATTTAGAGATTAACAACACCACATAAAATTATATATATACGTAACAAAAATCACGGTGACAATAATTTATTTTTTAAATTAAATATTACTAGCTAATATTTTTTAAACCCAATTACATACAACAGCATTATTGATAACTACTTATTAATATGAATTATAATGATTATGAAATAAAAATTCATTTATCATTAGTCTTCTGACGGCATCCAAATTGCAGATGTGTTAGGGAATTATCCTTAATGTCTTCTGAAGGCGAAAATAATCAGATTCACAGACCTCGAGTAAATTGTGACGGATTTCATTAAAAAATATATAAGTAACACAATCAAACAGAACAAGTATCTAGGAATCGTAATTGACCATAACCTTAGATATAACAAAACAATACACATTTTCCTAAACATAAACATACATCAAATATAATAATTGAAAGCAATATATTTTGCACTTTGCCAATCAATAATAGAATACGAAATTATTGCTTGGAGAGGAGCAACAAACTCGGCTATTGATTACATAGAAATCGCAAAGAAAACGATCTTAAAGATAATACCAAAAAAACATAGACTGACTGATACAGACAAAATAATCAATAGTTGTGACGTACTAGATATACGCCAATTATACGTTAAAACACTGCTACACTACATTTTTGACCAAAAAAATTTTTTAACGTACACAAAATATAACAGACCAGTTAGACAAGCGTACAAAGAAAACGTAAAAACTCCGACGGTAAATACAAGTTTTTGTCAAATACACTATCAATACCATGCTATAAAAGCATTCAACAGTCTTACACTTTAAAATAAAATTGAGGAAAACAAAAATAAGTTCAGACACAAAATTACAAAACGGATTAAAGAACAAAAAATACAATATTAATAAAATTTCATAACATAAAATAATAAAACCTACGCGTAACACACAAAACTAATATAAAACACACATCACTCACAAACACACAACATATAGTAAAAATATACCGATTTTAACTTGATTTCTTTTTATTTTACTTCAATTTTAATTCTATATTTTTAGTTTAAATTAATTTTAATCTTATTTAATTAAATTTAATCTTATTAAATGTATTATAAATATTTTTTGTATTATAAAATGGAGGCCTCAGCACGGGTAATCCACTCAGTGAGGCCAACATTACTGGATTCTACTATGAAATGTAAAATATTGTACCAAAAATTAAAAAAAACGTGTTTATTATAACTAGCTTTAACTTCTTTCATCTCCGCTGTCTTGCGTTGTTGAAAGTTCAGTGGCCATTAATATATTCTTATTATAAAACGATATCTAATGGCCGTATATTATTCGCATGTGATTTGTATAAGCGATGTTTCCCTTGACTAGCGTTAATCAAGATACATTGTAAATGTTTCGAGTTTTAAATGACTGATATACAAGTTGTCCAAAAAGAGTAGCGTTTATTTAATAGTTGGATTAAACAAAAAAATACAAACTTATTTGACTATTTGTTTTATCCAATAGTTAGATAAAACAAATAGACACTGATCTGAAAAATTATTTAGCAAAGATTATGTTGTCCAAATGCCGCCCTTTGCACTGTTGACACTCCTCTAATCCTAAACGAAGATTGGCAACAACGCGTTGACACATCTCTCTTAAGATGGCTTCCGTTTTTGATCTGATATTTTGCTTCAATAGTGTCAAATTCGTCGGTTGGTTCTCGTATACCTTTTTTGTTTTATCCAAAAATCATATACCCGCTACCCTTTTTGTGCAAAGATGAAACTGATATAAGTCAGAAGAAAAATCACACCCAAACATCACATTTAAAACCTTATTAAATGCCACTGGCCTCCGGTTAAATTATTTCTTTGCTATGTTGTGAAATGCATTTGTTGTTTATAACAAGTAAACTCTTTACAAACAAATAATGTCTATTAAAATAAAATGTGAAATACAACTGAACATAATCTACAAGAAAAGATATAATTGAATAAGAGAATATGATAATTTCTGAAGTTTGGAAGACAAAATAAATTAATAGTTTTAGCGTTTAGCAATAATTAAAGGGTTTTAGTTTATGAGATCAAGTGGGTACCTACTTTTACAATGGTTAGATTTTAGAAGTAATAAAATCAACGTTCTTGATTCAAATAGAGTAGGGTATCTAGCATATACATGCCAATAAGTCATCTCTGTTTAACCTAACCACAGTTTGATAATTGAGTTTTCAGTTTTAGTGCCGACAAATCGCTGTTTATTGAAATATTGTTAACAGTTTTATACAATTTAATATAATGTATATCTATGATAATTCGCAACCTGTTTTAAGGTATTTATATTTAAAATATCTTGATTTTTGTAATGGTTTTGAAAGCTGAAACCGATGTCCTTATTTAATTTTTATTTCTTACAAATAGTAAAATGTTTGCAGATCTTAATAATAAAATCTCTAAATTTGATTACTTAAAAAAATACTCAATATATATCTTACACGGTAATGTTATTGCTAAATTTAGATACCTACGTTATTGCTTAATTTTTTTTAAAATTGAGCCTCGTGTATTTAGAAATTCATTACTATGGACCTCACGCTTCATATATATTCAACATAAATTTGCATTCATTAAGTTATTCAAAATTTCCACAAGCTTGCAAGTAAAATATTACATTTTCATTCTGTGTTGCGAACCCGTTCATACTGTAATAATTGCGGAACTGTTTCCTTCTGATGTTCAGTTAAAATAATGTTTTCAAGAGTTACATATTATATATACATTTGTACTGTGTAGTATGGTCAATTGTGTGGGGCGCAGTGTCTGATCCTATGGGTGGGGGTTAATTTAAGCTGGGGGTTACCGCCCCACCCTGTTACCAGCATTATTCTTGGATGATAAACTGGAAAAAAGTTGTAAAACTATGAAATTGATTCTAAAAATAGTGTCTCTCGATGTCTAAAGGTCATAATTCAATGAATTTTGCAATTTAAGGTTTGAAATTAACTTACAACTTTTGAAGACTTGTTCATAGTGTTAACTAATGAAAACAATATCAATAACTTTAGATGAAAATACGAGTTCAGGTCTCAGTTATATAGTCCATAATCTTTATTTTTTTTATTTTCTGGGTCTTTTTGTTTCACATTTTCATTAAAAGTCATTAATATTATTTTCAATAATTAAGGCTTAAAACTTTTTCAATAACGATCATACGATTTTAAGGGTAAATGGAGGAGGTTGATTTAATGGTTAGATTTCGTAGTAAATTACGTACTGATAAAAATAATTAAATTAAAATATTTATACACCACGTAAGAGACTACCGTGCGGAGCCAGTGCGACTACGGCATCTCCAATTGTCAATATGTTTTGAGACTGGGGATGAGTACGGACAGAGTTTCACCGTGTAACTGTACTTAAAATTATGTAGAATAAGCGCCTGATTATTTTAATATTTTGTCACGGTCGGAACGTCAACACACAAGTTAAAATGGAAAGGTATTTTTTTAATGAACAACCGATACTTTTTCTACTGAAATTCCGTATTTTAGCATTTTTATTCATATTTTATTTTTTTGTTTTTGAGCTGAAAAAACAGGTTTGAATTACCTCTGTACATATATTTACTCCACATAGGAGGCCTGAGGAAAATAATTTCCCTCAGGCCTGTATAATCTTTGAGGATGCTTTGTGGAGGGTTTTTTAAACAAAGAAAGAAGAGGAATTTCCTGGAAAAAAAAAGGTTTTTTATTAATTGTGTATTTGAAAAGGGTCGGTATTTGAAAGGGTGTTTGAAAGGGTTGTATTTGAAAGGGTGGGTCAGTGTGTTCAGGAAAGACATATATTTAACGCCTTTTTATGGCGCAAGGCGTTGGGTCGAGAGATTCCGGCTGGAGATTTCAAAGGTAAGTTTACGGATCACATTTGTAGTGACCAATAGCAAAGGTGTTGGTTATCGAATGAATGGTTTCTGGGGCGACGCTCGGCAAATACAAGTATTTACAAAAAAAACATAGGTAGCACTTACACCCGATATAATCGGATTTTTGGAAAAAGGCGATGCTTTCCTTAAAAATCGCCCTTCTAGGAAAGACGACACATATTTTTAATTCAAAATATTTAATTAATAACAAGCCGAAAATAACAACAAGACCTAGAGATGTTTCACAAAACATGGAATTGCTAAAATTTTGCAAATAACAGCGCAATTGAGGTGATTTTTAGCCAAATTATTATTATAAATAGAATATATTAAGGAAGTCAAATATTTTTTAAATAATCATGTTTCACATTGCGCAGTGTCAAATTAAATGGTTTATTAAAACCAACCACTAAATAAAAACCTAAGATATTTCAATTCCAAAGACCTCGATTCAATGTTAAAACAACTGTCAATTTACATTTCAATGATGGTTGCTAAGGTTGCTTTGTTCAGGTTCAGATTGATTAAAACCCAACCTTATTTCTATCTCAACATCGTTGTTCCTATCCCAAAATATAGTTATCTCCTCAGTACCGGCACACCAAGGGTAGAATAATTCCAGGCTGGGTTTTTAATATAGATAATAGAAACAAGAGAAAGAAGGGACATGAACAATTATTAGTATGAAACCGGTGAAACAGTCGCTAACACCCCATACATGGTATTATATATCTTGATGTCGTTTTATCGTCGCTCGGCGATAGCCGACATGTTTTTTTCGCATTACTCCCTGTGTTTCTATTATCTCTGTTATGTACCTACAGAAAATAACCTATAATATTAATAATACCTACAACTTCTGACGTTTCTCATACACTCTGATGGCAACATGTTACACTAGCTCCTCCTAGCGGTAAGAGTTGTGCGCCTTGGTTTTCTCTCATATATTGGATTTCATCTGAAATTATACTAATTATTTTTAATTAATAAATATAGAAAGTTTTTAACAGCAACATTGACCATATTTATAACTTAAAAATGCTGAACACTGAATGCTACAGGAAACTAACACAGCTTTGCTGAATAATCCTTCAAATTTATTTTATTTTCTTTATGTAATCCACGTTGAACGTAATCAAGAACATTTTATTTGCTAGGATTTAAGGAAATCATTAACTTCACCAACTACTGTAAACTGTATACGTTTTTTGGCATCTTGAAAAACGACTTGGAAGAGTTTTGAATCACGGAACGTACTTTTTGAAACAGTTTTATATATTTTTTAGTTAATATTGATCAAAATAAAAATTAGAAAGGACAAACACCGCCACCAATAACTAAATAAATTCAATTTGCGACCATTGAAAGGAATGTGAAAGTCAATATGCTACACGAGTACCTCTAGCGGTATCTGATAGTATTAATACTCCAACGTCTGGACGGTGTAGGCCCTCTGATTGGTCAAATTTAAATTGTCTGTTTCGGTTAAATTCCGCTAACTTGAAAATTAACACGATTTGAAAATTATGACACGATTTGAATATATATATCGAATAAAATATATCGAAGAAAATATGTTTTAGAAAGTTCACAATCCATTGGATTAATTAAATTACAGTAAAAATTATCCACAATTACGTATTGAAATTTGACGTTTATCATTATTCACGCGAAAGACACATTGTTCAGTGCTGCCAGCGTATATCGATTTCCAATCAATGCAAAAGGACTTTATAGCCAGTTAGTGTCAAGCAATGTACAATGTCAGTGTAATTTTTTAAAGTTAGATATATATATACAAATATATAATTATAAATATAATATATTTAAATCCACCATTAAAAAGCCGGCTGCTAAAATAACCAGTTCCACTCGATACTTAAATACGTAATTAATTATTTTTTGATATTACAACACCGACCCCATGCGCCACCATGCGCTGTCAATGTTTGATATGTGTCATATGTGATAATTATAGAATTATTGACGTGATAACCAAGAAATTTGTTTACAAACTACCTGTGAATCGCTAAAAAGAAATATTTTGTTTTCAGATTATTATTTCAATTTAATTACTATGGCTAAAAGGAATGTGGACAATATTTTACCAGAATTGGTCGAATTTCGGAATGTTCGAATGAGAGGGAAATTTACCAAGCGAAGCGATAGTAGTGTATTCTTGAAGTGTGCTCAATAATCCTAATTATATGCTTCTAGAACAGAATTATTTCGGCGTCATATCAAAAGAGTGTCATATAAAAAGGTAAACTGTTACATTCTTGCTGTCATACTGGAAAAATAATACCATAAATTTTAGCTTATTATCCAGCACCGAATTATTGACAGGAGATTGTAGTCAATCTAAAAACTTTAGGAATTTTATTTATCAATACAAGAGTGCTAATAGATTTGCCTCATTTGAAGCGCAAATAGCTAATATCCCAGGTAATGGTCCATATTGTTTAAAAATTTCTGGTTAGGTTTATCATCTCACTTCCAGAAGTATACAAGTTGCAGGTGAAATACCTTCCTATGCTCAGCTTTATCTATACGATCCTGATGAGGCTGTTAGAGTGCGTATGAGTCATCCATCGAATGCTGATTGCTATAAAAATATAATGCAAATAATTGATAGTGAAATACGCCAAATAAGCCCTCATCAGTATAAGAAACTAAAAGAATCTGTCGAGGAAGAAGAAATACGCATTGCGGCTGAGGGTGGGCAGGTGAGAGATATACGTCTATTATTTACACGTTCATCAGAGGTAAAATGCTCCAACCAGTTCTCACGATATCGCCATGGTATACGTAGCAGACAGACGGGAATTTGCCATTGGGTATAGATATCGCTGTTTAACCTAAAAATGTTGAGGACTTCAAAGGATGGCAACTTTATCAAAGCATTTAGATCCTATGGTTTTCCCACTACTATTTCCATCAGGTGAATGTGGTTGGACCCCCGGCTTTAAGCATCATGCTGATTTCTGTACTGCTCAATGTCATACTGTAACTGCTATGTAGTTTTATGCAAGTAAATTAGCAGTGCGAAGAAACATATTTAATCCAATCCATTATGCGGGTAAACTTTTACAACAGTATTTAATTCATGCTTACATTATTTATCTATTATCATTATTTATGAATCTGGTCGCCTAGATTACATTAGGAAAAACCAACGACACCTCAGAGTGGAATGCTATCAAGGTTTGCAAAACCATGTAAGCAATTTAGCCACTGATAGAGGAGTATGTGCAGGTAATACAGTCATTCTTCCATCTTCATTTACTGGTGAACCACGCCATGTGAATAAACTTTATCAAGTTTCAATGGCTATGGTACGTTAATTTGGTCGTTCTGTCGTCGTCATAACTTTTACATGCAATCCCAAATGGCCAGAAATACCAACCGAATTGGAACATTATCAATCGGCCGCGGACAGGCCTGATATAGTAGCCAAGGTTTTCCATCTAAAAGTCAAGGAATTTATTCATGATATGACTGAGAAACATGTTTTTGGAAAGGTAATTTGTTGGGTGTATACAATTGAACAGCAAAAAAGAGGACTACCTCATCTACATGGTGTGTTTACACTTTGCAGCGAAGATAAGTTGTATACAGCTTCTGATATTGATAATGCCGTATCTGCAAAACTACCCCATCCGAAGAATTCGGCTTTGTACCGTATTATTTAAAAAAATAACATTCATGGACCATGTGGCGTACTTAATCCAAGGTCAGTCTGCATGTTAGACGGTAAGTGCTCTAAAAAATTCCCCAAATCATTTAAAGATGCTACTGATAATAATTCCGCAGGCTACCCAGATTACAGGAGACGTGATAATTTTTCTGAAAATCACGTTATTCGGGATATACGTATCGACAATCGATTTGTTGTTCCATATAATGCATTCCTTAGCAAAAAATATGATGCTCATATTAATGTTAAAGTTTGTTCCTCTTTGGATAGTATTTATTTATCTATACATGATCAATCTCACTCAATTTTACTTCTGGCTTTACATTTACCCGACAGCCAATCTGTTTATTTTGTCTCTACAAAATAAACCTGTTCCTCCCTCCCCTCTGGGCAGGAGGAACAGGCTCTCAGGGAAGCATCTACAAGGAACACCTCTTTAACAGCGTGGTTCCAATTTAATCTTCAAGATATTGAGGGACGCTCTATTCTCTATCAAGATGTACCAAATAACTATGTCTTTACAGCTGGTAAAAAGTGGACGAGGCGACAGCGGGGAGGCGGAAACATAATTGGATGAATATCTTCAATTTTTGACTGTCCTAAAACGGGAAACTTCCTAGTTGGACAGTCAAAGCTTCCTTTTATATTTGTATATCTTGTATGTAATAAATGTAAAAATAAATAAATAAATAAATAAATTTCTCCTAGAAATATAGAACTGTATCATTTACGGCTGATTCTTATAAAGGTGGCTGGAGCTACATCCTTTGAATCTTTGCGAACTGTTGATGGCAATTTACTATGTAGCTACTTTTCATGATGCGGCGCGTGAACTGAAGCTCATTGATGACATACGAGAATGGTCGCAGTATGACGGAGGCTTCATTGTATTTGACGCCTAAAATTCTTAGACATCTATTTGTTTTAATTTTAATACAATGTATCCCTTCGATCTTCGGCTGAAGATTTTTTTCATCATGGTGTTGCTGAAGAAACAGCTATTAATCTTTGTCTTTTAAACATAAAGGATATTCTCATGAAGGAGAATTCATCTTGCAGAATGCAGGGCTTACCTGAACCTGATGAAAGTTGCAGTTTTGGACAAGTATCTGATTTTAATGTAATTTCTGAAAACACTTTAGGTGAATTGATGGCTGCCTCAATGACGTACAACTTCAAGCATATAATTCTATTTTGAATAAGTTTTTTTCACATGAAAATGATGACATTAAATTTTTCTTCATTGATGGCCCAGGCGAAACAGGGAAAACATACCTTTACTAAACTTTAATTCACACTTTAAGACGAAAAGGTAAAAGAGTTTTATCAGTCGCTTGGACAGGCATTGCAGCACTCTTGCTTCCAGGTGGGGTAACGTGTCATACTGCTTTTAATTTACCCCTCAATTTACAGAACAATACAACATGTAAGGTCACATCAAAGAATCGGAAAATTATAACAGAAGCAGATATTATAATATGGGATGAAGCACCGATGGCTCCAGGTGTAGCTTTAGAAGTAATTGAGCGTACTATACGTGATATCATGGGAAGTGATTCTGTCTTTGGTAACAAAGTTATTGTTTTGGGCGGAGACTTTCGTCAGATCCTTCCAGTGTGTCGACGTGCTTCACGAGGACAATTAATTGCCGCTTGCATAAAAGCAGCACACTTTGGTACCATTTAAAAAATTTTCAATTAAAAACAAATGTCAGAGCTTTAGAAAGTGAAAATATATTTTCTAAATGGCTTTTGGACTTGGAAGATGGCAAACTTCCTTTTGTAGAAGGAACATTAGAGTCATCTGTGCTTATTCCCAATGTAAATATTTGTCAAGATTCACTATATATACGGTGAGACACATACAACTGCTGATGCCTTAGGGTTGAGTCAACGTACCATATTGTGCCCTAAAAATAGTCATGTTTATGCAATCAATGAGGATGTACTTCAACGGAAAGCGCCCCTGAGGTGATATCTCACAAAAGCGGTGCTATAAAAATTTCAGCTGTAACTTAATTCAAGCCAAAATCATTACAGGGAACAGAAAAGGTACAGTACATTTCATTCCTAGAATTTAAAACACTTTGTCGGATGTTACAATATAATTCAATATGTGCAGGAAACACTTTCCAGTCAAATTAAATTAAATAAATCTCAAGGACAAACTTTTGAACGGGGTGGACTGTTACTTCCTGAACCAGTATTTTCTTATGGACAGTTTGAGCGCAGTCATCGTTATTTATACAAATTCTGACTGATTGGTATACGGATAATATTGTTTATAAAGAGATTTTTTCCTAATGAAAGTGTATAATATTATGTTGTAGATTGTAAAAAATAAAAGTATAATAAATTGTACTTGCTTAAAAAGTTTTGTTTTTTGTGTCCCTTGAAATGAAAATGACTCAATTTATCCCACCTGTAAGGTTTTCGCGAATTAAGAGAGTTTTGGTGTATTTACTTTGACAATCGTTAGGTAAGAGCGTAATATTATTTCACCCAAATATGTAGATTTTTAGGACTTATCCCAATAAAATAATTCTTAATATATTTAAAAAAATGTAATTACTTTGACAGTCTTTTGGTAAGAGTATATTATTTACCAAAGTTATATGTAATATGTTGAAATTTTTTTATTTTCGAATTACATATAAATATTTTGCAATTTAATTTCGATTTAAAAATTAAATCATTTCGGTGGTATGGAAGAGGAAACATTTTTCTCATTGACGAGATTTATGTTGGGGTGAGGGGTGTTTAATGGTGCAGAATGTCTTTCTATTATTTATCTACCCAATGATCTAATATCTACCTATTAAATGTAACTGTTAGTATCACATAAACTGGGCGAAGCCCAACCAAATGCCGCCCGCAGGGCCTAGCAGCAAAAACCCGCGGAGCGGGTTTTTAACTGCTAGTGAGTTATTGATTTTGCCACTATTTCACCGGAGTTATTAATATTAAGAATTGTTTATATTTAAGGGTATTTGCTTACAGTCACAGCGATAATTTAACCATCTAAAGAATTATCGCTAATTAACGAACCTTAATTAGTTTTTCATCTCTCGCATTACTTATTCAGCGTGTGAACGCACTTGAATGTTCTAACCATGCTTTCATTATGTTGTTCTGAAATTTTAACAGAGCTTTTTTGATAAGTTTTTTTCGCCTTTTTTTAATTCCGCTCGTTGTCTCGCTGGCATAAATCTCAGCGAAATGGCCAGATATTTTCAGAGCAGCGGCGGCGCTACAGTCGAAAGAATTTACAAAGGCGAATGCCGCCGGACCATTGATATAGCTGCTCAATTTAAGAAGATTTTACAAGTAGAAAGGAAACCCCATAATAATATTACCAAATAAACATGCAATATATATTTTTTTTACTTTACAAAAAAATAATTTCGTGGTATAAGTAAGTATATAGTTGAAGAAATCTTCTTTCCATTTTTCGGTTGGTTTGAAAAAACCATACGATTAACATTAATATTTATTATCTAACGTTATGTGCATACTAATTTCTACTGTTAGCTTTGAATTTGTGTCATTTTCAAAAATGGAACTGACTGTTCGAAGAATTCAGACAAGTGATAAAGTAGATACCTATTTTAATATTTTTGACAAAAAATTATTTTTATTGAAAATTTCAAAATCGCAACTGACTTGTCGAGAATTGGCACGATCCCGTGATTTTTATCAGGTCTGCGATAGTTTTTATATAAAAACAAAGATCGAAATATTCATTCAGTCAAAACTAGCAAAAAAAATATCTCCAAGCGGAAAGGGAAAGACTGGATAGTTAAAAGATAGAATTGATAAACACTTTAATTAAAAGGCTACATTACATTATTCATTTGTAGGCCTAAAGCACAAATCACTGTTCGCCAATAGTATCAAGCTGGTTCCGCATTTATTACTTACGCTAACCCCCCTACCAACTATAATGCTTGTTTATCATCAGTTGTGCAAAATTTAAGCCACGTTTATTAGTAAGAAACTTTTCCGAAAACCTTTTCTGTCTAGGTATCGGTAAAACGTCTATTTATTTATTTATTTGAACATAATATATTACAATAAAATCATAAGCCGCTTAAATTACTTGGATATTTACAATTATAGTAAATTCTAAGAAAACATCTGAACTTTATATAATATTGATAATATAAACCTAAAAAATTATTGCAAAAATAAACTACAATAAGTTTGATGAACTAAAGTTAATCAAACTAAACTCACAGCTGGGCCAAGTAGTTAAAAGTTGGCAATAAAAAATATTCCACTGACTAAATAAGAATGACAAAGTAACAGTGTTGTAACACAATAATAGAGTGACCGTACTTACAATGAATAACAAAACGGAAAGTGTGAATAATTAATACCAAAAAATAACAACAAATAAATGAAAATAAAAATTGATAACTTGATCGAGGCCATTTTTTACCCTATAGTATTTTATTTCAACGCACAAGACGGATTTATTATTCCGGGCTACGCTTTATTGGGCATAATAAGGCAACTCCATTAAGATTAAAGGACGGAATTCGCAAATTAATTATGCCGCGTAACATGAAATATCGGAAGGTACTTTAATTTGATCAACTTTTGATGAATTTTATGCTTAGCAATGGGTTCAAGGTAGAAGCTTACAACCTACGTCTATTTGCGAACCATTAAAAAAGATTCGTGAGGAATTTCAGACATTTTTAGATAAAATTAAAATATGGTGACGTTTTTGAGATTGAATATATTTTTACGGGCTTGATAAGAAAACAAATGACATCCTTAAACCAACCACACATAAATAAGTTATAACATTGTGTTTTCTTGTACTATGGTGGTTGTTACCAAGAAAAATCGTGGAATGTAACTTTTGCTAAGATGTAAACCGTGAAATTTTGTTTCCACAGAATAAAAAACTATTATACATTTCAAATATAGAGGAAAAATAATTGTTCTTAAAATACACACATATAATTACTCTTAAAATATATCTATAGATTTGTTATGCTGAATCGTGGAATAATATAAAATTCTCAAAAAATTATTAAAAACACGTTTTTTTCTGTTGGTTTATATGTTATACACATGAAAAAATTCACAGTGCATCTTTAAATAAAACTAAAGCGTTTTTCGAGAGATTTTGTTCTCTTTCAAACGATTCGTGTTTCATTAAATATTTTCACCATTTTCGCTTTATTGTTACCGTTTTTTTTTAATATAAGCGCCATCCCTCTAACATTCGTATTTGCTTATCTCTCTATCAAACCATGTTTGAAAGCTTACTACGTGGCCTTATTGGAATTTAAAAATTATGTTTCCATGTTTTATTTAAATTATTTTTTAGTACCGTATATTTTTAAAGTATTTCTACACCAATGAAGAAAACAGGGTTTTATTTAGTTGCAAGTGCTACAAAATAATATAGGGCTGTACAAATAATGTATCTTGTACTAGGATGAGGTAGTATTAATAATTTTGAAGTGTCACCAAGAGAGCTAGATTTATAACACAGCTGCCCAGATCAAACTTACGTCAACGATGGTGATTTATTGTTTACTTCATTACTGACGCCTTCAGAACGGATATAAGATCTTTTAATTTAATTTATTACATAATCCAAATATTATATTACATTTCATCGGACATTACCATAGGACCGCTGGATAAAACTGTTCTTTTTGTTTTCCAGTCGGCTTTTATTTAACACATTTCATAGGAGTGTCATTTGTTTGTACGCGGAATACGTGAATTGATAAAATATTTTAATGTTAATTTCTCGGTACGGTTTTTGTCTTTTTGTTTGGGTATTTCAGGGATACCCAAAGAGCCACAGAAGAGGCAAGAAGAAGCAAGAAAATGTCGGTTAGAAGAAGCATGAATACACCAGTAGGGTCGGTAAGAATTAAGAAGATACACAAAGAGCCAGGAAGAAATAAAATGAACCAAGAAGGGGCAAGAAGATGCAAAAAGATGCAAGCTGAGGTAAGAAAATCCACGAAAAGACTAAAACGGCCAATAATAAACGAGAAGAGCCAAAAAGGGACAAAACTACTTGAAAATGGACAAAAGGAGCCAAGAACAGACAAAAATATCCAAAAATGGACGTGAAGTTTCAGAATGAGGCAAAAAGGGATGAAATTTACCAAAAAGATGCAAAAAAAGGAAAGAAGAGAGTACAATACCCTAGAAGATATTAGAAGAGACAAGACGAGCCTAGAAGGATCGAGAAGATGCAATAAGAGGCTTGAAAAGCCAAAAAGAATCAAGAAAAGATAAAATGAGCCTAGAAGGGTGGATAAGATGAAACAAGAAAGATTAAACAAGGATAGACGACAATTGGCAAGAAGAGACAAGAAGGGGACAATAAGAGACAAGAAGAGACCAAAAGAGACAAGAAAGGTGGTAAGACTTAATAATATCCAAGAAGAGACTAGACCAGTTAAGCAGGGCTGAGGAGATGCAAAAATATGCAAGAAGAAGCGAGAAAAACCAAAGAAAACAGAAGAAAAAGGAATAGACAAGATGAGCCAAGAATATACAAGATGAACAAGGAAGAGCCAGAAAGAGGGAAGGAAATGTAAGAAGAGGCAAGAAAAAGAAAGAAATAAAGAAGAAAAAAAACTCTCAGACAATTCCTTTATTCTTGCTCATTCTAAATTCCAACATTGGCTTATTAGGTTGGCGGAATATCGGTCGATTAAAATTCAACCTCTTTCCCATCCTCAGAGCACGTGTTCCAAGTCCTAACAAAACAGTGTCCCCTGGCGTACCGGTTGCACCGAGACAGGGGTGCTCCTGGCTGAGGTGGTACAATCGTATCGTTTTTTAAAAGATGGACAAAATCAAATACTCATAACACAGTTACGTATTAAATAACAGGAATTAAAGAACAGAGGTGACAGGCTATTTTTCAATCTTCAACACCTTTCGTGATGGAATTCATTGAAATTAGGACGGGTTGTTTTATAGAATTCGACTTTTATTTTGCCATACTAAGATCACATCACAAGATCTTAATGTAAAAGGGCATCATGTGAAATGCAAAGGCATTACAATACATTATGCAGACTCACTGAAAGCTTAAATCAGTTCAGAAATACATATTACAATATTGTTAGGGTGACAATAAAATCCATGCAAGTATTTCCTTTGTTTTCCAAATTTTTATTCCTCCGGGTGATTTCACAAAGAAGAACAAGATTCACGCACACTGTAATACTTGTATGCACACACGACAAGTAGTAGTTCTCAAGTAGCAAGGGGTGGATAAACTAAACTTGTTGCCAACCGCACATAGTTGTACGTCGCCTAAGATAAATAGAAGGGGATTTACTGAGCAACCCCTTAACAAAGAAAACTACTGAAAATAAAAACAAAACAAACATTTAGTAAGTAAATTAATTTACATCGTTAGGGTAGGACGGGGGGATTGAACGCGTACTAATGGGTTTGCAAATGATCCTTAACCTCTCCTTGAATGTATTCTGAGTTTAACACTTTAAAAATTTCTTTATGCTGTTAATAATGCATTTTCATTACGGTATAGCAGACCTGTAACATTCTAGGTGTAAAATTAATGGAGTTTGAATGCAAAATTATTTATTATTCAATGTTAATATGATTTTACGAAAACTTAAATTTATAAAGTATTTTTGCGATATCCACACCTGGCAGATTTGAAAACAGAATGATAAACGGGTGAAACTAAATTAATGGCGGACTAATATTCAATTTGAGAAACGGGTTTGGGGTGCTACGTTTGGTAATTTAACAGGGGTGCCCGGGTTTATTGAGTGAGGTGTGTTTAGGATGCGCTTGGCCACTAGCTGCATGCCAGATCGGGAGAGGCTAGTTAGGGGTGACCCTTTGACCTCTCCAACTACTCTCTCGACTCATCGCTTTGCACCGCAGCCAGAGGAGTGTATTCATACGTCCGTCACTCCTGGACACATTGATCCCTAGATTCCTACCCACCCCTCATACCTCCAGTGCGGGGCTAAAGCAAAAAAAGCTATCAAAGGAAGCGAGAATAACAGTCAATAATGGAGTTGTAATACAAAACCAGATTTCATATTATGCCACAAACCCATAAAACTTGCAGAAAAAGGACGACAAATGCAAAAAAAAATTGTAATCCCTGTCGCGTATTTATGATAAAATCTGGTTTTACTAGAGCATTGATAGGTAAAGAGTTCAGAATTAATGAAATAAAATGACAGCGCAATGAAGTCATGTATAACATGTAGATAGCATAAGAAGTCAGGGAAGTTTATGCAAGATATAGCATGGTCAAATGAATCGTAAATAAGTCCGGTCATATGGTGAGTCGGAACTGCAGATTCTCCCGGCGTGGAGGAATATATTGCCTCTGAACCAAATCTCTTACGTTATCGATATATTTTGCGTCAGTGAGGAGAGATTTTATTTATTTTTTTATTTATCTATATACGTTCGATTATAAGTATTTTTGTGATGCCCATCTCACCAAGATGTAGAAGGTACGTATAATTATGCATATATACGTATGAAGTATAAAGGTTTAATACATTTTAACAATTTTATTTCTTTCAGGTCGATAGAATCATTTTTAAATGAAATAAAAAAAAATGTATTATGAGGCGTAGGATATTCTAAAGTAAAGAGATTAATATTACAATTATAGAAAAACGATGAAATAGAATAGATATTGTAATAATTATTGTAAAAGTTAGGTTTGCAAGATTATATTATTTAGGTTATGTTGTGTGTAAATTAATATTCACATCTGCGGGTAATTTGTTTTACAAAAGTTTGCAATTAGTTTGCAAGTTTTAGCAATTAAATTATTTAATTTGGTCATTTTTTCTATTGGTACAATTGTAGCTGACAGTGAACACAAAAGAGAAATCCTGTTGATTCTTGAAAGAGTCCCTCCTCATTGACGCGATTTTCACCACTGCTTGAAATTTGATAATTTTTAAGAAATTTGTCTCTTTTTCTGTTTTGTATATGATTTCTTTTGGTATTAATTAAGAGTTTGTAATATATGAGTAATTTATAAAAAATATTTATAATTTAAAAAAATACTAGGAAATAAAGGAAAAGCTAGTAGTAAACTTACCTAAGCGTGCAGATGGGTGTTGGCGGGATAGTAATTTTGAACAAAATTATTGAAAATTAGTTATATTTTCATGTCCCTTTAAAACGTTTTGATAAATGCACTTTGCCAATTCTGTTCACGGGAAATGTCTTGCAATAAATGTTTAATCTGAACATAAAGTTTCACTCATTTGTATAAAAATTTCACACTTCCTTTAACAAAAGTTCTCATAGTGAGCAAAAAGATTTGCAAGATTAAATTGGATACTACAAATGACTGAAATATAATAGGTTACCCAGAGTTGATTTTGCTGGTAAGAGCTAATGATTAAATAGAACTCGAGGATCCGCTATGCCATTTATTTTTCGGAAAATCTCTGAATGCGGCTACACCGTCTACCGTTAGTACTGTGTCAATTTGGTTTACTTTAAGAATGTGCAAAAATGAATAAATTTTAAATGTTCATAAGCCTAATTTAATTTCTTCTATTATATTAATGTCTTGCTTTTAACATAGACATAATTGCAATACAAAATAAACTAAAACTTAGTTAAGCGAAGGGCATTCACATAGAATATACCACTTGCAGTGGTATATTCTATGTGAATTAATTTAACATTTAACATTCCTTAATTTAACATTCGTTAATTTTTCATAATATTTAATTAGGTTTTAATCGCGCCTTAAGGACTATTTAAGGACAGCATAAAAACAATATTTAAATAAGGTGAATCAAGAACCAAATGTCTAATGATGATCAAAATAATTTCTTTATCAAAATTATAACTTTTTTCTTATTACACTGTATCTTCTGAAACTGTAAGGTCCTCATAGGGAACAGGATTCACTTTAAACGTCGCGATGTAAAGTTTTAAACCAACGAAAAGTTCGCGCGGATAAGTGTTCGCCATCGCAATCCACCCCTCCACCCCTCCACCCAACTACCCAACCAGACGAGTGACGTTTGGCTTGTCCCCTTTCATTTAGGGGAGTACCTACTCTGTACCCACCAGCCAGTCGCCATCATTTCATTATTCAGACCCCATAACAATTATTGATCCATTTATTTGTAGACAACTCTTAAAATAATTCTTTTTTTAGCTTTGTGTATATTTGTGTGATGGGAAGTTGTGCGCCTAACTGTGTCATTCTCATTACCGATTCTCTACACTTGCGACTCCAATTTTGTAAAAGCGTTGCGATTGGTTCGCTCCTTTCCCATGATTCGTGTTCCGGCTCGAGATTCAGCTCGCAAGTGTATACGTAGTGTTATATAAATACAATTTTCAAATGATAAAATAATTCAAATTCTGAACATGAACATCTTAATTCAATCGGCTCTTCGTGTATCCGTGAGATGTTAAAATATTAGTTAAAAGGTGTTAGTAAGTAGTCTAAAAAACATATTGAAACAAACAAATTGATGGAAAAAAATGTTTGGCTAAATTTATTATTTTTTTAACAAGAAGAGAGAGAGAGATTATTTGGAGAGGAGAGTCGGTTATATAGATCAGACCATATATATCATATGTCAGCAATAAACTCTATAACTGGGGTTCACTTTGATTTAAAAAAAATAGAACTGATTGTGAGAACCATTCCGGCTAGCGATAAAGTAGGCATCAAAATAATTTTATTAATTAATAATTTTATATTTGAAATGTAAACCTACCTATTTCTTCTGTTAACGTTTTTGATAGTTGTAGATTTATAACACTCACTTTGAATTTTTTTGGCATTTTCCTTAAATTAGAGAATTCCTTACAATCCGACCGAATACTAAAGGTGCTCATTCTAAATGAAAATTTCAAATCGTATCTAAAAACGACTATGTTTATTTTTGAAATGCAATCCCGAGGCAAATGTATATTTTTTTAAATACTTTCAGCTTTAAAAATCATCATAAATATGTTATAAAAATAAATATATGTACCTATAACCTAGTGGAAATTTTTAAAATAATCATTTGTCCGCAGTAAGTAATTTTGTAACCTGCAATATCTGAACCCTACCTAGAGCTTAAAATACATGTATTTCAATCGCACATTGCATAACAGAATAAATGTCACATTACGCGTGAAAGAACATTACATATTATACTATTTGATTTGGCTACATTAAATTTTTTTGAAAACGATAAACCTTTGTAATTTACATATTTTGTTTGTTTGGAGGAGCAAACAATTTGGTTCTGTGTTGAATAGTAATTTCAATGTAGATTGCATAAGAGTATTCATTGCATTTTTAATGTGTGTTTTTAATTATGGCGATGCACCATTAGATGCTGCAGGAATCTTAAGTGCTTTCTTTAATAGCGCCGAGAGGGTTGATAAATCTACTTAATTAAATGGTTGTTTATGTAGCCATTTTATTGTTATATTGTCTATTTCCTTTTGTTGGTCATTTCTGCAATACGTATGTGTTAGATAATGCTTTTATCGTGGAATAGAAGAGCGGTTATTTACGTTTTTGTGAAAATAAAACGGTTAAATAGTGAAATGCCCTGAAAATAATAATTCGTCAAATAATAAAAAAATTAATTTACGAGAAAGATTATTTGAACAGTTAATTAATGTACCTGCATACTTCTATAAATTAGCCAAAGTCGTTGATATTCTCACCAGTGAAAGACAATCTAATTAAATTTATATAATTTCGTTTCATTCATCAATTAACATAAAACATATTTGTGGCACATTACAGAATTGTAAAAACT
The DNA here is from genome assembly GCF_061612785.1 of Hesperophylax consimilis. Lineage (NCBI taxonomy): Eukaryota > Metazoa > Arthropoda > Insecta > Trichoptera > Limnephilidae > Hesperophylax > Hesperophylax consimilis. The sequence continues at coordinate 22,836,930 of NC_142838.1, forward strand.
CTCATTACGCATAGCCGTCTCGGCAGAAGTGAAGGACCACCACTCAGAATCGACCCCTTTGCTTGAAATGGCTTTAGTCTTGTCGAGTGATCGGATCTGAATCCCGAACTACTGAACTTCTCCTTCACCTCCTCGTTCCCCCCTCCCTCCAACCTCAAAACATACCCCAATTGGGGATGCGAAAGTCTCACTGTCTGTGGAATAAACTTAATAAGTTACTGCTTTTGATTTCTTTTTACTTGAGGGCACTGACTCATATGAAAAAACATATTTTTGATGAAAATATATTTCTAACTCTATTTTTATAATATGACTTCAAAATACTCCAGAATCTGTCAAATTAAATTTCCAGGGAAAATAAAAGTTCTTCGGCTGATATTAAATATGTACAAAATTAGGTTTTTTATCCAATTTAAGGCTTCTAGCATAAAGTACCACGAGGCGCCACTACTTAAAACCACGATTAACTGTTTTTTCCACTTTAATTAGAAAGCGAAATTTTCATAAATATTCAAATCATCTATATTTATTTCTTCCCTACATAATTACATAAAATATACCTAACTTTTTAAAGTTGAGCTTTGATCAAATTAAAATTACAATGCAAATTGATGGAAAAGCCATCATTAACTAATATAATATACTCTATCATATTCCACGTGCAACATTGTTCCAATCGTTTTTCACATTCCGTACGCGATTGGATTTTTTTGTTAACTTTGGAATTTAATAACCGTTCACAGGTTAAATATTGCGTTGGCACGTACGTTTCGTGAGAAATAAAATAAACTAGATGTGAAAATTCATTGTAATAAGTAAATACACGAAGTTAGGCTAATCCCAAAACAATAAATTAGAAGAAAGTAAAACTATACTGGGCTATCCATATCTTGCGACAAAGTTAAATATTGCGTTGGCACGTCCGTTTTGAGAGAAATAAAATAAACTAGATTTGAAAATTCATTGTAATAAGTAAATACACGAAGTTGGGCTGATACCAAAGCAATAAATTAGAAGTAAGTAATTTTTTACCGGGCTTTTCATATGTTGCAACCATGTTCAAACTAAATAATAGTATTTGGATGACTCGTATAGCGCCGTTTTTGTGAAAAATCGCCACAGGGTAGCTGCACTAAGAATAAAATAATTTTTTGCTCTGAAAGATAATCCTCCTTAAGGGACGAAACTCATTTAAATAATACGCAAAAATACATTATTGAATTAGACTTAAATGTTGTTTTACAAATTTTATATACACATTCGGTATTTTGAAGAAAGACACACAAGACACCCGGGTTACGAATAATTTTATTTATTACGTAAAAATTTAAAAAAGACTGCTACTGCTATCATTTGAATCGATAATGTTGTTTAAGTGATGATTTATGATGACTACGCGACACATTTCTTAACTCAGCTAATAACCGGTCAAATGTTACCCCTACTACCACTTTGCTACCGAGCCTCTACTTTTTCAGTTGTGAGTGACGGTCATTTGGGATACGTATTATGTAAAACAAGACAAAATAATACTATGCTGACAAAGAAGCATTGTTGTATTCCGATTTTTGGAACAACGGGTTTATAACATAAATATTCTTCCAATTCTGTCGAGATATTTTTTTAAATCTTTCAGTTGAAATGTACCGACACGTAAAACATATTTAGACACATAATTGTAATTTCATTATAACACTAGTCCTTAAATAATCCATTTTAGAAACAAGATAAAAATAATGTTTTTGATCGGGGCTAGAAAGACTTTATATGTGGTGCGGTTACAACAACTTCAATAATGCAATTATTTTTTAATATTAGCACTCTAGTTCACCCAAAAGCCATTTGTCGCCAGTGTAAAGGGTTAATATATTATTATACAAGTTAACAAGGAATCACTAAGACAATTTTGTTCAACAACATTGGTTTCCAGAAATCCTTGAACACCCCCTTGCTTGATGCCTAATTTGCCGGAATATTAATAAAATGAGATATTTTTTGCCTAAATATCTAGAGTTCTCTACATCAATGGGTAAAATGGATTGAAATTCAAAATATGTGCAAATATCGGAGCGCAGAGAACACGGGCCACGTGTGGAGGGGAGATGAAATAAAAAAAGAGAAATTAATGTAATGAGTCTAGGTACAGAATGTTGCATTTATTCATATAAACTTCTCTGGACATATGGATCGAATAAGAATTATCGTTAAATTGCATAACAAAAACCCATTTTAAACATTTTAATGATGAAATACCGATGACAAACAAAGCGAACTTTTTTAATTATCTGCTTTGCGTGAGCTTATAAAATAGACAGTTTCATAGAATTCGATGAATAATTATTAAGTCGTGAATACGATTCATGCGCATCGCAAATATACATACATATTAACAAAAAATCTGTAATAATTTTGTGGCCATAAACTCGTCTGGGTAATTTAATGTTGAATGCTTTATTATTTGTTTAGCTTAGAAAACTAGTTTCACGAAAAATGAAAGTTAATATATGTACAGAAGCGGACATTAAACATTATTCTGCCTAACGTAAAAATTTTCCAACCTCAAATTATGCTATCTGTAATGAAATAGGCACAGAATAGAAACATTAAATCAGCTGAGAAGTTTAATCATTTTCAAAGCCACTTTGTTATTGTAAACATTATATCTTTTGTCTTAATACATATAAAGAAGAGTGTACGTGAAGGCGTGGTTTTGTATTTATCAAAATCTACAGTTTTATTCCGAAATTGATGAAAATTTGCACACTTGACTTTCAAAACAAGAGAAACGTGATTGTCCACATGAAGTTTAAAAAATGCCAACATTCCCTTCCCCAACCCAAAAATCAGAATTTTAATTTTTCTTGATCAATTTTAAAACTTGAAAATTACTGTTTACATCTGATTTTGAAAACTAAACATAGTGCTCGGGCAACGCCGGAAACTTTAGTTGGTATAATAAAATAACATTTTCTTTTACACTGTTTTGAGACAGTATGTACCTCAAAGATATAAGCTAAAAAAAATCAAACTGTTAGAGAAAGCAATGTCTGTAATAATGCATTTTTCGTTTATTCCATAAAGCGTAAATATTAAGTAAACTTTTAAAAGCCTATTTGTACAAAACTGGCTTATAGGATTTTTCAAAGTACGTTATCTATATTTTAAAGTTATTTTTCACATTTGTAAAGTTTACTGGTAGTGACACTACAAATAAAAAAAATGTTTATTTTTAAGAAAAAAAACTCTACGAAAATTCACATGCCAGCATTAATTTATTTTTTACAAGATTTCAAAAGTATTTTGTTCTAAATTATAAATAGAAGTCTTTGTGTATTGTGTTGATTACAGAGCACTTAATGCCCCTTCACTTAGAAGTCATCAGCGAGAAGCGCATCTTCATTTGGAAGTGTGAATGAGCAACACACTCTTTCATTATAATATCTCTACCAGAGGGAAGCCGGCGTAATCAATTATGGGTCGTAAAATGCCAAGTCAGCCATAAGCAATCGTCTTACTCTTTCTACTACCCTCGCTCTTTAAACTCAGTACCCCCGAACAGATCAAAATCTCAAGAAATCAACAGACATTTCATAAAAAGACCCCCTTTCAACGATGAGATGCACTTTTCACACAGCTTTTGATTTGAACTTTTTTATAACTGTACACATTTTAAAGCGTTGACCCATGAGTTACTCCTGCTGAAGTTTCAATCTTCAAAACGAAAATAAAAATAGCGTGCATTTCCGGTTAGTTAAAAACCCGGAGTAAAACATGCATTTTATTTATTTGGCTATAAATCGCAAAGAGTTTATTGGTTTATACCTTTTGTAAATGGTGTCTTGCTGAAGTTATATTTTGATGATGAGGATATCTTGGTTTATGTTATCCGTAAATCTGTGTGCACGTAAAATATTTAGTGCTGACGGTGGAATGAAGCTAACTGAAAAATGTTATAATATTTTTTCATAAACTATATGAACTTGCTTGTATCAAGTCTGTAAGAACTTACACCCTGTTTTGACGTCAAAAATCATACTACTCATGCATCGAAATTAAAATTTTATTATTTTGTTTTGTGTTTATATCCTCAAAAATAATAAAATTTCTTTTGTCATCAGACCAATACAGTTTATTCCATTATGTAACGTCATGCAAACGTAACACACGTATTTCGTATTTGGAATAAAAATAACCGTCTGGCAGAAGTACCTACTAGCATTACGCTTTGACCCTTCTAACTGGGATATGAAAAATATTGTGTTTCTCGGATATATTCGATTAATAACTTTTTTAATTGTTTTCAAGTTCGAAATTCGAGTTCTAACTGGATATAAAAAAAGAGTTCGATCAATAAAATCTGCTAATTAATTTCAGTTCTTTTGAAACAGACACTGTACTTGCAAGGAAAATTATGAAGACATTTTTAAAGCGGTCCCATGTAACATAATGACAGTTAGTCAGGCGCTTAGCGTAAGTGTGACCCAACCAACAAAAAATCACGATCAGCGAAAAAAGTGGCCAAATTTTAGTTTTCAGTAATTTCAAAGGATGGCGCTATATAATATCGTTCTTCCATTACTAAATTAGTTACTTACTTTAACAATCTGATGTTTTCGTTGGTTGGGCCACTCTTCCGCTGAGCGTCTTAATTAAACGCACCTTTAAAAGGTGATGTAAAGTCATTGAAAGTGATGAAAAAAAAACTCTACAACAAACCTAACCTAACCTAACCTAACCTAACCTAACCTAACCTACGTTACCTGTTTTTGTTCCATCACTTTTCTTGTACTTATATCATTTTTTAAAGGTGTGTTGAATTGTCCGATTTTGTTGAGTTATCCGGCCACTTTAGCATGGTCGATTGGCGTAAATATAAGGTTTAGGCAAAATTACAAAATGGAGTAAAGAACAAAAAAGACAATTTTACCAAAATTTCAACCAATATAAAACACAAATCACTCATAAACACACAAAATTTAATATAAATATACCGATTTTAACTTTTATCTAATTTTATTTTTTCTTACTTAAATTTTATTTTACTTTAATTTGAAATCTATATTTTTAGTTTAAATTTATCCTTATCTATTTTTTTTCTTCACCAACATTATATATATATTTTTTAAATGTGTTATGTAATTTTTTTGTATTATAAAATGGAGGCCTCAGCACGGGTAAGTCACCCAGTTAGGCCAACATTACTGTATTGTACTATGAAATGTAAAATACTGTACCAAAAATAAATAAATAAAATTGCGTCAAACGAAGCTCATTCATTTAATAAAAAAAAAACATTTCAATGCTTCCATCTTCAAAGTCCAAACTTCTATCTTCCATACATATTATTAATTATTTAAATGAACGTTTTTTTGTTCTGACATAATTAATTTAGGTAACAAAAATAATTAAATATCAACATTTTAGAGTTATTTTTTATTAATATGAAGAAAATTTTTATGTTTTTCTGTATGTATTTATTTTATCCCGACCAACTAAATTTAAGTTGATTTCATCTTGTTTTAAATAATTTTACACTCAAATGACATCTTTGTAAAGTTTTGGGAAATAGTATAGCCGATTAATTATAACGAGACACGAATAATAATAGTCTATATTGCTTTTTGGTTGCCACATAGTTAAGTTTGATTTATAATAAAACTTAACTATGTGGCATCCAAAAATCAATATAGACTATTATTATTCGTGTCTTAACTACTCTTGGTTGCCAAATAGTTAAGTATTTTAAATCAAACTTAACTATGTGGCAACCAAAAATCAATATCTATAATATTATTACGCTAGCGTCTGGACGGTGTAGGCTCTCTGATTGGTCGAATTCAAATATTATGTTTCGGGTGAATTCCGCATGGCGTTCGCACAAAATATCACGTGATATAACGCATTCGTTCCTTGAAAATGTCAATCCCTCCTTTACCGGCCGCTGGAGTAGTTTCCCTATTGGCCGACAGAGCGCACCTCTGGCGGCATAATAGCGAATTATAGTGTTTCATTAAAAATAATCCATAACAAATACCTACAATTTCATCTATTCAAACTAACTTTTTAATACGTATTTAAAAAGAAAACAAATATTTGATTCAACTTAATGACAATAAACAACAACTCTTTGGATTTACAATTTTTTTTAAATTTTGATATTTAATATTATTTACGTAAATAATAATTTCGCACCATTTTGACAGAAGAAGCTCGCGCATAATACGGGTTTGTTTGTAGGAAGTGTAGGCACTGCTAACCCAATAAAAAAACATGAAACACAATCGGAAGCTATAAACGCTTCATTGATTGTAAAATTAGCCATTTATAAATATCAATTTATATTTCTAAATCTCTAATCTGACATGTACTTATTTGTATAATAAAATGATTGGTTAGGTTAGGTTGGGTCGTTATAGGTAAACTGTTGGTAGTATCACTTAAACTGGGCGAAGGCCAACTCAGTGCCACCCGCAGGGCCTAGCAGCAAAAAACCCGCGCAGCGGGTTTTTAACTGCTAGTAGACTATTATTATAAATCAAACTTAACTATTTTTGGTTGCCACATAGTTAAGTTTGATTTATAATACCTAGACGATTTACCCTCTTATATTGACCAATAATCTTATTTTGGATTTAACGTCACCTTTTTTATTTCTTTAACTGTTTACAGACACTTTGATGATGCCTTCAGAAATAGCTGTCACGCGTAATAACTACACTGAAGAACTTGTTTATAAATTGAATAATAATATTATTGAAATATAAAAGAATGAAATTAAAATTAAAACAGAGTTTAACAAATTAAACCGGAACAATTCGATCTTTGTTGAAAAGAGTTAAATATATGAATGCTGTCCAGCATTTCAACCTCAGGACCAGTTCTTTCATCCAATTGAAATAATTCTTCAAATTTGAAAGTTAATTTTCAAGTTCCGTGGAAAGTTCTATTCAAGTTCTGTTATTATATCACTATGGGTCAGTTGTTTCACAGAACTTAAATTATAACAGAGCATGAATAGAATTTTTATAGAACCTTAAAAATGAATTTGAACTTTAATTATAAAATTTAAATTTAATTAAAATTTTAATTAAATTTAATTAAAAATGAATTTGAACTTTAATTATAAAATTATTAATGAATTTTTCAAATTTTGTAAGACAACCCGTCTTTAGTGTTTTGGCACCCGTTTGAGAGCAGAATTCCAGCTTTCAAATTGAATAAGAAATTTATATCTTACTTCATGAAACTGCATCCGATTTGAATGCAAGTCACGCGGCGATGAAACATGAAAAAGGAAATGCATGGTCCGTAGAGCGGATGAACATTAGTTCTCCGTCATTTTATATGAAATCCTATGCAAGATTTCGGCATAAAATTAACTCGAGCGTGAATTAATACTTTATAAATATTCTTTAAGAGTCTTTGCGCTTATAATTCTGCACATTTGGGAGTAGGTACGTGCCGGTTAATGCAGTCACGTTTCGGTGAAATGATATTGAGTGTTTATTTAAATGTGAAACCACACTAGAGTCCCAACTGCTCCCAACCGCCTAGAGCCAGTGAGACTATGGCATCCTCAATTGGGGTATATTGTGAATCTGAAAGTAGAGGAGAGGGGAAGGAGATGGGGAAGAGGATGGTGGAGAAGTACCTGGCTATTCAGATCTGGTCACCAAACATTTCAAGCAACGTTTCAATTCTGAATGGTTGTCTTACAACAGAGCGATAATGAGAGTATCTTTCACTCTGGAACGTTTCGCAAATATACTATATATTATTTTAATTGAGTAGATTGTGAAATAACACAAACTTCTGAAAGAAAATTGATTTGCGCGGTTTGAACCTGTGAACTTCGGTACGCTAGTCGAGAGAATTGCCCCTCGACCACGGAGGCCGTTAGATCACCTAATAATGTGGAAAATAAACTATTTACAAATGAATTCTAAACATATTTTGAATTATTGAAAGAAAATTTAATAATGCAATGGTGTTTTTTTGTGAAATTGACGAAGATAAAAGTACTGCATTCATTGAGGCCGGATCTGGTTGGTTGATTTATACTATTTCAGGAATGGTTAAGAGATAGATTAACTATTTGGATGAGTATACAATAATTTCACATGTACATAATACATTTTAGTAGGTTAGGTTTTTAATTTATTTAGGTAGGTAATTTACAAAAAGGCTGTAGTGGTTGACGGAAAGCTAGAAGAAGAAACCTTATTCTCTGGGAAGGAACTCACTTATCAGTCATAGAAAAGAGTTACACACAAAATCAGAATAAATGGAACACCGATGAACTAATATGAATTTAAAATGCTTTGGACAGATGGTGGGTAAGGGAGGATCTTTTCACGGTAGACTGGAACTTTTCTCCTGGTGGTGATAGGTGTGAAGCGATAAGCGCAATAAGAAGCAGGAAACGAGAAGCAGCAGGAGCTACGAGCGGGAAGCAAGAAGCATTGTAGGGGCCCCACCACTTTTCCAGCAACGCAACGAAAACAAAAAAAAAGAAGCAGCCAGAAATGCGAAGATGTGAGAAGCTGCAAACACTAAGTGGGGAGCAGGTAGCAAGAATTAGTAAGCAAAAAGCAGCGATAAACAGAAACCAAGAAACAGTAAGTGGGAAATAGGAAGCCAGAAGCAGCGGAAGCGGAAAATATGAAGCAACGTGTAGCTGGAAACGGAAAGCGTAAAGCATAAAATAATGGGAAGCTAGAAACAAGAACCAAAAAGCAATGGGAAGTAAAAAAAAACATACACGGGAAGCTGGAAGTAGGAAACTGTAGGTGAGAAGCTGGAAACTAGAAGCAGGAAGCTGGAAGAAAGAAAAACAGGAAGCAAAAATAAGCGAAAGGTGAGAAACGAAAACCAAAGCTCAATAAATTCCTTTATTCCCACCCATCTCAATATTATATTCATTATTAGGTCGCCATGTATACTGGTCGATTAAACTTTGACCTCTTTCGGGTCGTCACAGCAATTTAGTGTTACAAGTCCTAAAAAATCTGTTTATCTGGTGTACTTTCGTAAATCACAGAAATTTACACATAGTTTTATAAAATCTCTACCCAAAACTTCGGTGTACTTAGATTCTTTTCCAAACAGTACGTATCTACTAAGTACCTAATCAGTCAGGTCACTTTTAAATTATTTCGGATGACCGCATATCCAAATTTAAATCCATGAGAGCTAAAAGCTTTACAAATGCTATTATTTAAAGTGGTGTGGTTTTATGTGTCCTAATTTGATAGTGAGAGTGACTTTCAATCAAATTTATTATTTTATAAAATGCTGAACAAAATATATCCGTATATCACAAAATGTTTTAAAATAATATCGACACTGGAATTCCCTAGTGAGATGAGCGGCTTATGATATTTTTTTGTAATATGCTATAAAATAATATCGACACTGGAATTCCCTAGTGAGATGAGTGGTTTATGATTTTATTGTAATTCACTATAAAAAAATATCGACACTGGAATTACCTATTGTTATGAGCGGCTTATGATTTTATTGTAATATGCTATAAAATAATATCGACACTGAATCCCCTAGTGAGATGAGCGACTTACGAGTTTATTGTAATTCACTATAAAAAAATATAGAAACTGGAATTACCTAGTGTTATGAGCGGCTTATGATTTTATTGTAATATGCTATAAAATAATATCGACACTGAATCCCCTAGTGAGATGAGCGACTTATGAGTTTATTGTAATTCACTATAAAAAAATATCGACAATGGAATTACCCAGTGTTATGAGCGGCTTATGATTTTATTGTAATATGCTATAAAATAATATTGACACTGGAATTCCCAAGTGAGATGAGCGGCTTATTATTTTATTGTAATTCACTATAAAATAATATTGACACTGGAATTACCTAGTGAGATAAGCGGCCTATGATTTTATTGTAATAGGCTATTTTTGGAATACATAAATATTTAGATAAAAAGGTATATTTGAATTTCACTTTTGTTTCTTGCATGTATGAATGAAGTGGAAATTAATTTCCCGATATCCGATTGAGCTGAAACTCGACAGGTAGACTCGTTGTCAATGACAATGAATTCTATCTTTCTATTCTATTCTACTTTTCGTGGATAGAATTTAATGTGATATTATCACGCTTCTCTTCTCCATCTCCTCCCACTCCCCACTACATTCAGCTTCATAACATACCTCAACTCGGGATGCCATAGTCTTACTGGCTCCAGACAATTGCGAGCAGTTGTGATCATTAAATTTTTTTTTATATTTCTGTGTGGGGTATCTTTTTTTAAGGAAAGGAAGGAGAGTAAGTTTTGGGAAGGTAAAAGGTACGAGGATTGGTGGGAATCTAGGGATCAATGTTTCCAAGAGTTACAGACATATGCATATATCCATCCGACTATGGCGCAAAACGATGGGTCAAGAGACCAGTTGGAGAGGTCAAAGGGTCTCCCCGATCTGGCACGCCACGCAGCCGGTGGGCAGGAGCATCCTGAACACACCTCACCCGTTGAACCTGGGCACCCCTGCTTAATCACCAAACGTAGCTAACCACTTGGGGTGACCTATGCCAGTGGTGTTGCTTATCCAATAATAATTGGTTCCCGTGGCGGCGGTACCCAAACCCACCTCCCAAATGGATTACTTGTTCGGTATTCGTGAAATAAATGTCGGTCTTACTCAATTTGTATATCTTACTCAATTTGTATATCAAAAAAAAAAAAAAAAAACTAAAAAAAAAAAAAAAAAAAAAAAAAAAAACTAAAAAAAAACTCCGAATTCGTGTGCAAACAGTATTTATATGGAAAATTTAAGTGCCAAAAAAGTTTATTTTTGATAAAACAGTAATAAAATAATACTATTCTAGCGGATTCTAAACATTTTTATCCAAAGTTTTAAAACAACCTAAGATTGTGTGTTTGTTCTCATTGAAATGTCCATCCCACCGATGCCTGATGAATGCTGCCATCGGCGTAAAAAAAGAATGCTGGATAAGATGACGTCCCCATCACAAAAAAAGGCCTCGGGAATGATTTCTCCAGTGGTTGAAGATGAGGAATCTGACGGAGCATCGGACTATTCCGACGTGTCTGAAAATGAGAGTGAAATCCCAGTGTCCTCAGTCCAGATACTGAACGACACTGAAGCAAGTCTAAGAGCACTCCAAGATGTCCTTGCTGAAAAGCAGTCAAGAGTCTCAAAGGATCAACAACTGCGGATAAGCGCATATGTATCCGCTGTATTCAGATCAGTTTCACAGCTGCTATTGGAACGAGAGGGCTTCAAAGCTGATCTGGCAACAGTCAATGCCAAATTAATAGTGGCAAAGGGAGAGATCGCGATTGAAAAAGCAGAAAACCAACACAGGTTAGAAAAAATATTGCAGTTGGAGTCAGATCTAGGACCAGTGATGCGTAGAGTAGCCGATGCCACGGAAGCAAGCCTATCGTTTGCCGATATTGTGAAAAATGGCCCACAGAAGATGATACCATCAATCAACCGCTCAGGACTTAACGTTGGGACCCCCAAACCTGCTGTATGCATCTTCCCAAAGCTGGATTCTACAAAAGATAGCGACGATACGAAACAGCTACTAAAAGATACATTACGACCATCAGAACTTGGAATCCGTGTGACGGGCATTAGGAGCATTCGAAACAAAGGCGTTGTAATCCATACTGCAACACAAGAAGATCAGGATAAAATTCTGAAAACCCCATGTCTAGCAAACTCGGACACTCTAAGCGCTCGATTACCAACAAAACGGCTTCCAAGGGTGATTTTCTTCAACGTTCCTCGTGACCTAACGGACGAGTGCTTCCTAAAAAATGCCTTAGCAGGAGCCCAGGACAAAGCAGGCCTAGATTTCGCAGTAAAAAGTTGCAAGCTAAGTCACCTTGCTGGCGCTCGAACTGGATCAACTTGCCACCGGGTCTTCGAGGTTCCTGCCCACATTCGTCACGTGCTGGTGGAGCAGGGGAAAGTCTTTGTGGACTGGAATGTGTGCCGTGTTCGTGACTTCATTGGACTTACAGTGTGCTCCAAGTGCCAAATGATCGGACATTCCTTCAAGTTTTGCAAGGACCAGCAAAGATGTGGACACTGCGCAGGCGAAGGTCACGCGCGGATAAACTGCCCAAAAGCCGCCGCCGAGCCTGTCTGCGCCACCTGTACAAGGTTTGGGAAGCCCGCTGCACATCCGACTGGAGACAAGGACTCCTGCCCGGCCTACAAGGCTGCCCTTGCCAAGGACTTTGCAACTATTGATTATGGCGTCTAATTACATTGAAGAAGATGACGAGGTAGATTATGAAAATACTCATAATTTCTGTGATTGGCTAAAGTTTCATAGCAACTACAATATGGAAAATATTAATATTGTTCAGTTGAATGTTAGATCGATTTATAAATACTGGGATACTTTGAATGTCTACTTAAATACTTGTTGGAAGCATATTCATGTGTTAATGTTATGTGAAACGGCTATAACACCGAATCTTGTCTGTCTGTATAATATTCCTGGATTTAATTGTTACAACTATTGCCGAACTAAAAAATCTGGAGGAGGTATATTGCTATATGTTCGAAATGAATTCACATTTCAACAGAAAACAATAGAAACAAATCATTTTGAATGTGTGCTTGGCTCTATGACACTTCCAAACAAGAGTATTTTAAACATCATAGCAATATACCGCCCCCCCAACTCTAGCCAAACACAATTTCTTAATGAAATATCTGCCATTCTGCATACTATAAGCCCCAAAGAAAATGTTTTACTTATAGGAGATATTAATCTAGACTTGTTGAATTATCAAAACCCTATTATTATGGCATATGAAAATATAATGTCGGATAATTATTTAATCAAATGTATTTGTGACGTAACTAGAGAAGCAGTTTTAGCAGGAAAAGTTACTCGTACTTGTTTAGACCACATATTTATCCGATTTAACAGTGGATGTAAACAAAGCGATTCTCTTTCCTCATGTGTATGTAATAATATTACTATAGCGGATCACTTTTTAACTGCAGTTAATATTAAATATAGTGCAAGGAAAGAAGCCCCAGAACACGGGGAAAGAATTTCGTTTTTATCGCAAAACAAAATCGACAAAAACATTCATAATTTTAAGTGGCACTCCTTGCTTGAGGAACAAGATTGCAATATACTATATAGTAAAATTAAAAACAACTTTAAGAATTTGTATGAACAGAGTAAAATCGTTATGAATTATAAACCCAAAAAAAGACCTCTGTCAATAAAACCTTGGATAACTTCTAATATCTTAGAAAACATTTAAAAAAAAGATTCATTTTACAGAAGGTGGAAGAATTTTCCTAGCAATCAATTCTTTGAATTGGAATATAAAACTTTCAGAAATAAGGTGACAAAAGAAATTATTAAATGTAAGTCTACCTTTTTTAACAATAAATTCAAAAATTATTTTGGAAATACAAAAAAAACTTGGGATGAAATAAATAAATTATTAGGACGCAAGTCCAAAAGTAGTTGTGACGAAATAATCTCGAAATATATGTTAAATACGAATAATGAAGAAACCGTAGCAGATAAGTTTGTTGAATATTTTACAAATAGTGTTAGCTCTATGATACATAAATGTGATTATTTAGCATCGACCGTCAGGCCGAATGAAGTGCAACATAGTATGTACCTACCCAGAGCTACCTGCCAAGAAATCAATATTATTGTTAGCAAATTAAACAATTCAAAGTCACCAGGGATTGACAACATTCGAATGTTTGACATTAAGACACATATTAATATTTTAGGGCCTGTTATAACACACTTTATCAATTTAATTTTATCGCAAGCAGTAATACCAGATGAACTAAAAAGTAGCATCATTAGGCCAATTTACAAAGGGGGCAAACATACAGATATTCAAAATTATAGGCCAATAAGCATATTGCCAGCCCTAGAAAAAATACTTGAAAAATACATTTCCATAAAACTTAATAAATATCTAGAATCTTTCTCTTTGTTGGATCCCAACCAATATGGATTTCAAAAGAAAAGAAGTACGGAAATGCTGCTTCAGGAATTTTCAAATCACATAAATTATGAATTAAATCTAAAAAAACAAGTTTTGGTTTTATTCATAGATAACTCTAAGGCATTTGATACCATTGATACAAATAAACTATTAGAAACACTGGAGGCAATAGGAATTAGAGGAAAGCTGCTAGTTTTATTAAAAAATTTACTAACTGATCGACAAATAAGAGTAAAAATTCTTAAAAAATTTAGCAAAAGAAAATATATCTCAACAGGTGTTGCACAGGGGTCAATTCTAGGGCCAACCCTTTACATTATTTATGTCTCAATTATGAGAAAATTGTTTTCATTTGTTAAACATTTTGTATATGCAGACGATACGGCGCTCGTAATATCGCACGAAGATCTGGTTACTGCAATGAACCTTATGCAACATGATTTTATTGCCCTACTGAAATGGTCGCATGATGCAGGCCTCTTTATAAACGCCAAAAAAACTAAAATTATGCACATCAGATCTCCACACGCCAGATGTAATGTAATTCCTTCATTATATACACACACATTTGACTGCATACATAAAAATGTTGCACAGCCCTGTTCATGTGAAACCATTGATTTTGTCAAAAGTTATGTATATTTGGGTGTTACTATTGACTGCTACATGAAATGGGATGTACAAATTGCTAATGTTTGTAAACGTCTACGAGCTATTGTGGGTAGGATTTATAAAATAAAATATTTCGTACCTATAAGTACTTTAAAGTTAATCTACTTATCTCTGGCTGAATCCACTATACGTTATGGAATTACTTCTTGGGGACATTCTTGTAAAACTAATATAAGCTATATACAAACATTACAAAACTCAATTATAAAATTGTTAATCCATAAATATGACAATCAACACAGAAGTAACATTAAATTAATATACAAGTCTCTGAATATTTTACCTGTCAGAGGATTATTGTTTTATAATATTGTAAGTCAACATGTTATATTGTCTGATTCATTGTATAGGGAAAGAGTTTGCCATAAACATAACACAAGATTTACTCAAAATGAAGGACTGGTAGTTCCGAAATGTACTAATAAATATGGTGAAAGAACTTTAAACTATATAGTACCCAAAATGTTTAACTTATTACCAATGACAATTAAAAATAATAACATGTATACTGCTAATGTTAAATATAATCTAAGGAAATGGTTATTGGATAATAATGATCTATACTGATGCCCCTGAAATGGAATTCATATTCTTAGAAAATGGAAAAACAATTATTTTGTAATACCTGACTACCTACCTCTATTTATGAAACTATTGATGTACTTGTTGATAATACTAATTTGTTCATACATTTATTTTTACTTGCTTATTTTATAAGGCTTTTATGTTTTATGTTGATAATACTAATTTGTTCATACATTTATTTTTACTTGCTTATTATATAAGGCTTTTATGCTGCTATTTAAACTTTTCTGCAATGTAACCAATTTATGTAATTATGTACCGTTCAAATTGTATCTTATGAGTGTATAAATGTTGTCTCTATGTCCCTGCTGACAAACTACATAAGTAGTTTAGCGGGTTTAAATGTGAATAAATATTAAAAAAAAAAAATCTTCACAATGCATAACATGATGCAGCCTGGAACAACTCTGATTTATTTTATTTCGCTATCCGTGAGACAGAATATAATTATCCAAGCAGCAAGCCTAATTTAATCAGATAGGTAAACCATTTTTTTATACTGTGACGAACCCACTCTTTACTGCATTTATGCCCTACTTCAAAACTCAGTCGAGCTATGAATTTGAAGTTTGCACAATGCACAGTATAATTCGAAGCAGGACATACTTACAATGAAGTTATCCGAGCAACTCGGAAATCCCATGTAAATTCATGCGAGAATTCAAACATGATAGAAAAGTTACATGCCCAGGGGACAAAATTATTTTTGTCCAGCAATTACTCTACCCATCTAGGAGCAAAAACACAACAACACATGGCATCGATTGCTCTCCTCGTACTTGTAGTGGTTAATATTTAATGCTTTAGTACCTATGCAATGTGTTAGTGTACTTTTTGAAAAGATACAGACCGAAGCTGTTATTAGATATTTACATATTACTGTTACGTTCATAAATGACAAACAAAAAATGCTGGAACAAAAACAATCATTTAGTTTTTTTTCTCAATCGAATTATTTTTGTGTCATCGAATACCCTATGACATTAATAATACGTCCAATTCCAGTAAAATATTTGCAATATCAAAAAAGCTGGCTGCTAGGGGCGCTATTGCAGCGCATTGACGTTGACATTCTTTGCAATGGCGGTAAATTTAATTTATTTAGTTCTTGGTGGCGGTGCTTTACAAATGCCAAATGGGATGGCAATATGTAATTTCAAACAAAAGAGAAAGACCGCGTGCTAAATGGTCTAGAACCAAAAGGTACTAAGTCAGTGGCACATTTGTTTCCATTAATTTTCTTATCGTAGCACTTCTAGATTTCTTCTTTATTCTGTGTTCTAACCCTATCTCTACTTCCTTGAGTATCCAGTAGAATTTGTCGAGTTTACATTAATGTAGTACCATTGTGAAGATTTTCACATACAAATACTATATAAAAATTTAATTAATTTTTTAAAAGAAAGACAAACATTCCCAGGTTACGAATAACCCAACAATGTTTGAAAATCTCCTACTACCACCACAGAAAGCCGAAAATGTTGCTTGTGTTGTGATGGAGGACTTAGCCAGCCGAGGAATCGAACACGCGACGCTCGGGTTAGACCCAAGCGCTATGCCCACTCAACCACTGACCGGTCATATATATATGCGAATTATCCAATTACTCTTATTTTTACACTATTTCACAACGACTTAGTGTACTGTACTCCCATGAATGGACTTACTAAATTAATTACCAAAAGACCGTGATCTCTCCGGTAAGAAATATGACATACAAACCCTCATCGTAATAAATTAACAAAATTCTCATACTTTTCCAGTGGAATTAATAATTGAATGATTTTAATGACTAGAAAGCAACACTTTGACCGCATTCCCGACCTTGAAAGTGATCCCAGTCCGTCACACGAACACAATACCAGCGCCGGGGGAGTTTCGCGAACTGCCGTATGTCCCGCTAATGGTGACCCCATGTAATATTTAACACGGGTTGTCAGACGTGCTTTAATGTGTTTTCCCAGAGAGTTAAAAGCCGTGAATAATTTATTCAAAAGCTTGATTATATTACACATTTAACGAATTAAGTGACATAAAACTGAGCCACACGCTTCAATTAGGGAGTAGTCATTTGTGGAACTAGTAAAGTTGAGTCGTGCGTGACGACATTATATAACCATTTGTAAGCGTTTGATTTTTATGGACACTCTGCTTTGGAGATAATTAAGTGCTCGGTTATGCCGTACAGCCATTAATTATTATTGTAAACCAGCGAATAAGGGACCATTTCGTGATGTATTATTCTCGCATCGTATCGTTTCATACCGTTTTGATTACATACTCCTGGAATATCAATTTACCCAAGTTTGTAGGAAACTTGCCAAGGAAGCGAGTGGCTGAGTGATTTTTTATAAACACGGACAGAATTAATGCAAAACAATAATTTTAATGTATGTTGACAACCGGAAAACAATGTTGTTAGTGGTGGGGATAGGTAGTGAGGGACTTAAATTTGGATTTAGTATTGTCATTAAAGGATTTATTTTAAATTATTAATAAAAATTATACATATATTGTAAGCTATTAACGTTTGAATGTTTTTATGAACACCGAAAATAAAATAAAAATTAGAACTTGTAATTTAAAATAAATCCTTGGCATGAAACGATACGATGCGAGAGTAATATCGGTGTTCATAAAAAACATTCAAACGTTAACAGCTTACAATATATGTATTATTTATTGTAAGCTGTTAACGTTTGAATGTTTTTATGAACACCGATAATTAAAAAAAAAATTAGAACTTGTCTGGGACTCCCGCCCGCAGTATATTCACGCAAATGTCTATAGAAACTGTTTATGAATTCCATTTAAATTTGGACTCGCGGTTCAATTCGACGTTGTTCTTTTTATGAACGTTATTTATTTCTTCGGCTTTCCAACAAAAACAAAATTAATATAAATTATTATTATAAAGGAACTAGATTGGCTAACGGTGAAAAGGATGTTGACCTTGAACACGATGATATTTGTACATAAAATAGTAAACAACCTGCTACCCAAATATTTTTCAAATAAAATTGTATACAACAAGGACATACACAAACATAAAACAAGGACGTGCAATGAAATAAAGCTAATAAAAAAGGACAAGGCGAATAATCAGAATAGTATACTATATAAAGGGATGAAATACTATAATGCGCTGCCGGAAAACCTAAAGTCTGCCCCAATTGGAAAGTTCAAGAAGTTATGTAGGAGCCACATCAAGCAAAAAAAATATAGTATATTTATATCTAACACATTAATTAGTAATTTGTAAACGTAAATGTACAAATTACTAAAATAAAATTAGTAAATAAAAATCAATTATTTTTAGATCCGGTCAGTACGCCACTACACAAGCAATGGTATTTTAACATTTATTTTAATTTACCTGTGCGTTGCATTAGGGTGCTTCTTAACCAAAGAATGTGAAGACTTTCGACCTGTAAATATGTTACCAAAATATGAGCAAGTGATGGAATACATAATTAAATCTCAACTTGAAGAATACTTGGAAAATAATAGCATCCTTTGTGACGAACAATCTGGATTTAGGAACAATAATTCATGTGAAACAGCGTTAAATTTAGTAATTGATGATTGGAAGGAAGATATAGATAAAAATTTGCATATTGTTGCGGTGTTTTTAGATTTTCAGAGAGCTTTTGAAACAATAGATAGAAAAAGAGTTATTAAAAAATTAAAAAAATATGGAATAAAAGGGAAAGAAGTGGAATGGTTTAAAAACTACTTAAGCAACAGACAACAAACAACAAAGATAAGAAACAATATATCAAATCCGATTGAAAATAAGCTGGGTGTACCGCAAGGATCTGTATTGGGTCCGATATTGTTTATACTTTACATAAATGATATGGTAAAAATATTAAAACATTGCAAAATAAGACTGTTTGCAGACGACGCACTAATTTATATTGCAGAAGATAATTATGAGAAAGCAATCAAAAAGATAAATAGTGACTTAGAAACATTGTCAAAATGGCTCAAACTAAATAAATTAAAACTAAATGTAAATAAGACAAAATACATCCATATAGGCAGAACAAATACGCACGAGGAACCAAAGGTTTCTATAAATGGAGAAATCATAAAAAAAGTGGAAGAAATTAAATATCTAGGTGTTATTATAGACTCAAAATTGAACTTCTCAAAAAATGCAGACTATACAATTAAAAAAATTGCAAAAAAAATATCATTTCTTGGTAGAATCAGAAACAAAGTAAATAAAGAAACATGCCAGATAATATACAATACAATTATATCACCACACTTTAATTACTGTTCAAGTATTCTTTTTCTCTGCCATAAAGAGAAAATGAAAAAAATGCAAATACTGCAAAATAAAGCAATGCGAATAATACTTAAGCGCAACATATACACACGGATAAGAGACATGTTAAAGGAGCTGAATATTTTGACGGTGAAGCAAACTGTGTATTTGAATGTACTTATTTTTATACATAAAATTAACTTAGGGATGATGTCTAAGGAACTGAAAAGAAAAATAAATTACAATAACGAGATACACGGACACGGGACGAGAAATTCTAAGCAAATTAGATTGCCAACAAGAAAAAAAACAAGCACCCAAAAATCTCTGATGTACCAGGCCGTTCAACTCTATAACAAAATCCCGAAGGAAATTGCTGTGATAGAAAATATTAATAAGTTCAAAAATGAATTAAGAAAATATGTCTATCTCAATTATTAATGTTTTTTTTTTTTTGTGACTTTAGTGAAATATTTAAAGAAAGATTATGTTTGCCAAACAATGTACATGTTTATATGTTTATAAAACTATTAGCACACACGAAGATGTGAGCTAACTTAAGATTAATAAATAAATAAATAAAGAAAGCTATTTACCTGTGCGTTGCATTAGGGTGCTTCTTAACCAAAGAAAGCTATTTACCTGTGCGTTGCATTAGGGTGCTTCTTAACCAAAGAAAGCTATTTACCTGTGCGTTGCATTAGGGTGCTTCTTAATTAAAGAAAGCTATTTACCTGTGCGTTGCATTAGGGTGCTTCTTAACCAAAGAAAGCTATTTACCTGTGCGTTGCATTAGGGTTCTTCTTAACCAAAGAAAGCTATTTACCTGTGCGTTGCAATAGGGTGCTTCTTAACCAAAAAAAGCTATTTATTTTTTTTAAATTATGTTTGGTTAAAAAAAATCCCTATTTGATTTTTTTTACGAGTTAAGGTTGTCTAACGGATCTGCATCGCTTCTCCTTATTTCTCCTGTCCCGAGGTGAGGCGGTGCCGTTATGATTACGATGCTGATTAGTGTACGTTGCAGTATGGAGTTTCATGCAAAGAATTATTTTAATCGGCTCGAGGTAAGACATGCTGGTCGTTGCCAGGGTGATATGTGTACGACAATCTTAAGGCGACACAAGACTTCAAGACTTGTCCGAGGATTACATTTTAATTAATTTCAACGAATTTGTAACGATAATATGTATATATTTTTAGAGCAATCCCTACGGATTGAAGTTTTTTTTATATATTTAATATCAATAAAATCAGTACCTTACCATTCAATATTTTGTAAAACGGATTGAAAATTTAATAAAACGTTTTTCAACTATAAAATTAGCGGTTAGCATCAGATTTTATTTTTTAGACGATGAATTTGTAACTTCCTGAAGGATTCCTCTAGTAACATTTGAAATGTTATTAATACGTTAAGTCCGTCCATTACGCCAGGACGCGGGCCTAATATTATTTTTACACGAACTCATTTCTTATGTTATTAAGATTCCCACTTAATTTTAGAGATTTCAACCCCTAGGTCTGTCTAATAAACAGGGCCGACGGTCGAATATTTGTGTGCACGGCTTCTCCACTTACGTCATTAAGGTTCCGATGTTATTTTGGATATTATCTTAAGGCGGCTCAATCGCGGCCGAATCAACATTAGTCTGCTAATGTTGCTGTAAAAATGCGTGATACCGAGAGCGCTCGGTTTCATATTTATAATATCTCAATTGAAGCCGTGCACGGCGCGGCGCGGCGCGGGAACGGTATCGCGTACTTTCAGTAGAAAAGCAGCGCCAGCGGTACAATATTTCAGTAGCTTCTCGATCATAATAGAAATAATTGGAAATTTTAACAAACTCTTATGTATTAAATAGGCATATTAATTATCACAAATACATGCCACAGTACTAAATGCGAGACAGTAAAACAGTAATCTGTAATATGATCTGCAGACATCAATATACAAATACTTTGTCATATTCTGCAGACCCGTGTGCGAGTCCATTCAATGATACATCGGCAATATAACTCCGCTTTTTTACTGTACCCGGTTTATGTCGATTCTTTATCGGTCTATAAGGGAGCCGCCAAGTTAGATTTGTGCTTCCTACTAAAATATTTCCTGTGGGTTTAGGTTTTCTGAAAATTCAAATCCCCCTTTTTTCACAAGAATCTTTATTTCAAATATAAAAACACGATACTTATTCCGAAATCTGAAATTAAAATAGAACGAAGTTTTGACTGCAGCACCAAAATGATGTTTTCGCTGCTAGGTAATAGATCTGATTAGTCGATTTTAAAAGAACGTAAAGTCAATCTTAAAAACAAAAACTTTTGATTTTGTGTTGTGATCATACTAATATAGTTTAAAATACATAAAAAGTGAACACCTGTTATTGTAGCCCTACTGATTGTGAAATGAATTTCAAAATATTTTCTGTAGATTAAAAAATTTAGCTTTGGGGTAAAGGTTATTAACTTTATAAAATCGACGACTACACAATCGTGTGAACTACATAACTTGTAATAATTTCAAATAGTAACACCCTAATTAGAAGTAAATAAATTTTGTATTTTTTGTAACAATAATCAATGTGACTAATTATACCCCTTAATTCCAGTAATTTAATGACAGCATTTGAGGTATCCTATTATCGGTAGCGGTTACAAAATCATACCGAATTTGTGTATTTTGGTTTACAGTATCAATTTCATTTTAGGCGAATCTCGTTATAACTATCACTCGGTTGGAAAATAAAAGCATTTAATTAATCGGTTGACCGGTCAGTGGTTGAGTGGGCATAGCGCTTGGGTCTCACCCGAGCGTCGCGTGTTCGATTCCTCGGCTGGCTAAGTCCTCCATCACAACACAAGCAACATTTTCGGCTTTCTGTGGTGGTAGTAGGAGATTTTCAAACATTGTTGGGTTATTCGTAACCCGGGAATGTTTGTCTTTCTTTAAAAAAAAAAAAAAATCAACCAAAATAGTTATAAACATCGTGCATTTACATCAGAGGCCGAAAACAAGAGTAATTTGATTCGTTTTTCTCAGGAATATTTCCAATGTGTTCGTTTTATTATTTGTCTTTCATCTGTTTTCTTAGATTCTTCTTGTTGATTGTCAATTCGAGCATATGGTTAACGAGTGTGTGGTAAAATTATGTCCAGTTTCCTAATAATAACGAGGGTTATGGTTCTTCTTACACAATGTGATTTAATACATGTTTCCATGATTGAAATTTCAGGTTGAAATTTTCTGTGATAGGGTATTTGAAAGAAATGTATCAATTATGCGTATTTTTTTTTAAATTACCATGATTTAAAAACTAACCAGTTGTAAACAGACTGTTTTCTTTTCTTTCTAAGGACAGGTACAATTTTCGTTTCATTTAATTTCTTTGTAATATCTTAGTAATTTTAACTTTTTTGTCTATATATTTTCCATTAATGACGGTTTATCTCAGAAATCTGCACCTTTTCACAAAATACAGTGTCTTTACATATAGAATAATACTTGTCAATTTTAATGTTTTGTTCTAGACCCGTTTAGTTTTGAGCCCATGTATTATTATAGATATATTTTTTTGTTTTTTTACAGAGAATACCATATTATTTTTATATTCGAAAACAGTTATTGTGCGTTTAAAATAATATGTATTGCATGACTTTGAAACATACTAGACCATAGTAAAAAAGTAAGTGTAAGGTAATATAACGTAGTTGAGAATCAGCAAAAGACACTACGTATTTTATATATTCTCTTATGCAAACCATTTCAAAGCTATCACGGCCCTAGTGATATAAAGGTGAACAAAATAAATAAAAATATCAACACCTCCTGAAAGTTAGTATCCACCCCCGGAGCGCCACCCACCGCCGCCGCCTACCGGAGAAAGGAAACCCCTGAACAAACAATCCCGTTTATCCAGCGGGTAGTAAAAAGAGTAGAACTTGCCACCAAGAAAGCTCCGCGGCGCTAGGACAAAGCTCGGCCGGAAGCTCCCTGCGCCGCTACATCCTGAGCTTTGATGTCGACGCCTGTAAACTTGTTAGTGACAGTAGCTAATGTTGCGGCCGCTGACCAACTGGACTCCGGTTTGCGCTTACTCTGTTGCGGCGGTAAGTCTCGGATTGCGGTCGGCGCTGTGAGCAGTGAGCAGTGAGTTGAGGCAATGCTTGATGTAAATAGACTGTGCTGTTCGACTAATTCAAATAATGTTGATACTGAATATGATAAAAGATTCGTGATGCTTCGTTTAATATTATTATTTATATATGCGAGTTAAATACTTGAAAAATATATCTATTTACAAAGAGTGAAGTAAAGTATTCATTTTATATCAAATACTATTCTAAAACACTTAATATAATTATTTACATCAATTATTCAATACATAGCCGAGAACACATTGAAATTTTTAAGTTATAAAATTTAATTTAGTATAGCTGATTTATTTAAATCTTGTTAAAAACGTGATTGCAATCCATTTCCTAATAAAATATTATTCCATTTAGAATATATCGGAACAAGTGTTAATGCAGATGTGCGTTTCCTGATAAATATAATGACAGAATGCTAAAAAATTAGAATTTACTTTAAAATGTGTTCCAACATCTTAATAAAGTATTCGTGTTTTACTGGCAGTTAGTTAGGAAACCTGTCAATTCATTCGTTAAATCCCTGCAATCCCGTTTTTAACAAGAATATAAATAATTTGACCAGATTCTTAGTAGGGTAAGTTTTTAGATTCTCACGGCCAAAAGCATTTTTGTTGTTTGTTTTTGGGGTGTTATGCCGTGTTGCGCTAACTCCTTCTTTAGCCGACGTTTCGGACAGCGTTGCAGTGTCCATCATCAGGGCAGATCCGGTAGATCCGAAGATGTCGTAGATCTTCGGATCTACCGGATCTGCCCTGATGATGGACACTGCAACGCTGTCCGAAACGTCGGCTAAAGAAGGGGTTAGCGCAACACGGCATAACACCCCAAAAACAAACAACAAAAAAGATTCTTAGTAAATTATCAATATTTTATATCAGTAAGTTTTCTCCCCCCCCAGCTGCCGGTTACTTTGGTGTTGCTAGCAGCAACTATTACAAATGTATTTTCAACAAAAGTGTGTTATTTTATTTTAGCCAGCATTTCATTTTATATTTCTAAATGTCTACAATATTTTAAATTAAAAGTTTCATGATTTTTTTCGGCGCTCTAACAAAAATAACGGAAATAGACTTCTTCGAAAATTTAAGTACAAAATGGAAACTTGGTAAATAGGTTTTTACAATCTTGGCCCTCTTGCGCAAAAAAATATTACCCCTCAAATCCCCGTTGTACACCTGATAATATTATAATTTTGGGAATGTGGTAATTTGAGACGAATGTGGTGGTAATCACAGCGTTTATTGAGTGTCAGTGGAGATGTTGAGATGACTCCGAACCGACGCTCGATGTAGTTGGTTTATATGATCGGTGGCGAATTCCCTAGGCCGAAGATCGACACCGCGTCGCTAGATATAGTAGACCTCGATGAAGTCAGTGGCTCGAAACCACGCTGGTGGTAATCGGACTTGTGGGTGGTGTGCGACGCCGTCGTTACCCGTGTCGCGAGCCCTTCTGCCGACCAGGTCCACTGCACTTTCTTTCTTCACACTGGAGCTTCAGGAAGTCTTCAGTGCTGAACACCACCCACAAGTCAGGTCTTCACCAACGCACTTGCCTTGGGATAACTGACTGAGTGCAAAAGACTGACTAGCCGCTTTATATACTATATACATTGTATATACAACGCTTAAAAAAACAAATATATTATTACATACATAAATTATATCTAATATTGTAAATGTTAATGTAGATAGATTCTCCTCTAAGTGTACTATGTATTTTTTAATTTATTTTTTAAATGTTTTGTATTTATTTTTTTTAAAAGAAAGTAAAACATTCCTGGGTTACGAATAACAATATTTGAAAATCTCCTACTACCACCACAGTAAGCGGAAAATGTTGCTGCTGTTACTTGTATTATAAGTTCACTACTTGTAAACACATAACCTAACATAACTTCATCTCTTTATGTTGTAAATCTTAATTTAATTCCTCCAACATATTGTCAGGTACCTGGTTTACACTGTTCAATATTATTAACTTACTTAACTTATCTCATACACTGTAAATCCTTATGTATTATTTGTAACCAGGTTAATTCGGTAAATTCCGAATATAATACATGCTATCAGGTTACTTTTTCTACATTGTCACAACTAAAAACAAAAAAATAAATCTCCATTTCTACTTTTCATTCCTACTAAATACCTAACTTATCTCTTGTACTGTAAATCCGAATACAATATATGTTACCATGTTAATCTTTACAAAGCCACTACTACTGTAAATTGAAGAGAAAAATGATTTTTTTGTCATGTAATTATGTCCATTTCTTACGGAATAATATAAACTACACCTGTCAATTTGTCTGTCATGGAACGGGAAACTTTCCTAATTGGACAAGCAAAGCTTCATAATATGTAATTTAGACTTTCTTTTCTATATGTTTTTAAATAAATAAAAAGAAAATAAATATGGTAAATACTTGTTCAAGAACATTAGGCAGTCGTGAGGAGGTAAATATGGCGCGCTTTCGCCACATTAAAAACGCGATGCGCTTTGCACATATCGATGTTCTAGAAATTACTAGCAGCTTACCGCTACATAATGGATAAAACTTATAAATGACATATCGCAACGAATGAGTATGTCAAATTATAGGTACAATTTCGCAAAATTTAAATATTTTTTTGAGTGTTTCGGAATGAGTGCATACTCTTCCCTGTTTAATCTTAATTATTAATATAAACGAATAAGTTTTATAGTTTGCCCCACTTTTTAGTTACACAAGTTTTACCTGAGACTACATTGTTATAGGGTGTTAAATAACGAGCTCTCCTATCTTATTTCTTGTTCATATTTATTCCTTATTCAAACCAACTATCATTTGACCTACATAATTATCTTATGAAAGGTTAAGGACGGGTTGTTTCGGAGAATTTGAACAATTCATCAAATTTCAACGTTCATTTTCAAGTTCTGTGAAAGAGTTTTTCAAGCTATGTTTTTATTTCAGTTTTGTCAAGCAACTAGCCTACAATGATATAATAATAGAACTTGAATTGGACTTTCACAGAACCCGAAAATGAACGTTGAAATTTGATGAATTGTTCAAATTCTCCGAAACAACCCGTCCTAAATGTTATGAAATATCCATAAAGAAGGTAAAGTCATTTAATAAACATGTTTTTGAACCAAACAAAATTTTATGGTAAAATATCAAATTTCGATTTTCAATCAAAATTTCATGTAGGGTAATTGCTCTCTTAGGTGATTTAGTTTCATGAACTATTTAATTCAAATGATATTTTTAATCGATTGTGTAATAAGGCTGAAAGAAATATAATTATTAGCCTTATTTTTAATTTTTGAACTTTTTAAAAAAAAAATATTTACATTTCCCTGTTACCTGATATTATTTGAAAATCTCCTATTACCGCAACAGTAAGCTGAAAATTTTGTTTGTTTGGCGATGGAGGACTTAGCCAGCCGAAGAATTGAACGCACGACGCCTGGGTGGGACCCGAACGCGATGCCTGACCAGTCGCTGATTAATACAACATTTTTCGTGAAAATTACTAATGGGTGTATAATATGATATTAAATTTTCTCAAATTCACTTTATGTAAACTAAGTCAGTAAAAATTAGGAGAAATAGTTTTTCTAAAAAGAAAATGATGTTACAAATGATGTTCGGAATAGTGACATTTCAATACTTTTCAATTATTTTGTGGATTATAACCTACACAATAGAAAGAAAATCAAATTAAAAAAATATTAAATTAAATCCAACTACAGTTAAAATGAAATGACAACAAAAAGCTAAAATAATATACCAACCTAGCGCCCTTGAGGTTTTTTCGCACAAAAACGACGCTATACAAATCATCCAAATATTATTATTATACATTTAGTAATAATAATTAGCAATTATAGGTATATGAAAAAGCGAGAACACATTAAAAGCAGAATAACGTGTAACCTGTGTAGTGGCAAATCAACATACTTCACCACACTCTTTAAAAGTTATATAAAGTAATAAAAAGTGACGAAAATGATCATATTCCACAAGTTTGTTGAATTGCCATTGTTCTGAGTTGCATGGAACTGGAGTTAGTAGATATGTACTAGTGAACTTTGTTGTAATTTTTGTAGATGCTGGCAGATATTAGCAATAGGTATCTGAGAAAATTTAAAATAGTTTTTTTTTGCATATTCTTCTAATAAATTTACGTACGTAATAATTATCAGTTTTCGAAATTGAATATGCAAATACGGTTTGATCATGACTTTTAAGAGGGTAGATATTTCTAGCAATACGCTCTCTAATAAAAATACAATAAAACATTAATTGACGTACGGTAAATGGTTGTTTATAATTTGTGTAAATTTTAAAACACGTTTGCTATTGAGGGGGAAATATGTACATGTGAAAGAATACAAAATTATTTTTTGGTAGGTAGGCAGGCACCTACCAATTTCGTAAAATATATAAAATTTCAAAATGTTTAATGATTCACTTTAAAACAATACAATACGAGAGAAGTTCTCTCAGAAAACGTGACTTATGTTGAGAATTTGATAATCCTGCGATTATGATACGAGTAACACGGTATATGAAAAACGCGCATTTAAAATCATTTTTCGGGAGGTAGGAAATCCCTTCATTGAGTGAGATAAAGACAAACACGCCATAATTCAAACAAAAACACTGGGGGCGAACTTGTAAGGGCGGTTGGTTGAAAAAATATAAAATTTAAAATGTAAACAATAATCAAAGTAAAATAAATATCCCTACAGAACCACAACAACAGGGAACAGATGGCCGAGTGTGTTGATGCGAGAGAAGGGTCTGGGAGCATATGGTCCGGAATAAGTACATTGCTTAGGTAAAACTATTTGTCTTGAATCAAAGCACGCACTCAAACGGTGTGAACGAAACACATGGATCTATATTTCTTTCATATGAAACGTTATGTCTTTTTTACTTGCAGATACTTGTTTTAAAGTGTTTGCAAATTTAAATTGTGTTTGTTTTTGTTCTTACGCTTAAGTGCACTTGCATTGTAAAGGCAGTGTGAAATGGTGTTCTATAAAAACAGTTTAAAACAAAAATCCCTTTATGATAATAATACGTGTGTTGGATAAGATAATGATATGATGTAGCTCGAGGGTGAGTTTCTAAAAGGGTTCAATTGACCCTTCCTTTGAAATCATTTCTGTAAAAATAACAAAAACACAGGATTTTTCTGAAGGACGAGGAAGTGAAAGCATAAATGTTTTCGTATGCGTGGTCAGAATCGGTTAAATAACACATTCGTATAATATATATGACGAAGGGTTGTTTATAAGAGACCCCTGTAAAAATCGTTCCATAAACAAACATTATATTTCTTTTGAATTGACATGGTGTATTTTTGTTTACTAAAATACAGCGAGTAGCATAATTTAAACAAATTCCCACACAAAGTTCTCATAGCAACAAGTTAAAGGAGTTGGCGCCTAATTCAAATAATAAACAAAGGTACTGTAAACTTAACTTAGAGGTGAGCGACTTCTAATGAACTGTTCACTATGAGAGAAGGAACTAGGATATCAAAAAATATCAGGCATTTTTCACCAACATCAAATACGTACTGCCGTAGGTACTCTTATTATTTAACCTATATTATAATAATGGTGAAATGTCCAAGTGCAAATAACCCAATAATATAAACGTTTAATTGCGACTAGTTAATCCATTCCACTTATCACTTCCCCAACTGGCGGCTGTTTTTATTGGGTCTAAAATATTTTTACGGTATTTAAAAACTTTAGCTATATTATGTACATAGTGCAATGTTATCTACATATGGTAGATTCAGAAATTTAAAAAAAATATACTGTGGAAAGTTCACAAGTATAATTTTTTTAGATTTTACACAAAAATATTCAAAAACATCGTAAAAAATTAACTGTTCTTCACGTATTGGTGAACCACTTGTAATATCTAAGCCATTTAAATACTTAGGTAGGTTTTTTTCACAGAATTTGAACAGTAGTAAAAATTAATGCACTGTGAAAGTTTCATTCAAGTTCTGTTAATATCCAAGATCTGTGAAGCAACTGGTCCATGAATAAATAATAACAGAATTTCAATAGTTCATTGAAATTTGACGAAGTGTTAAAATTCTGTGAAACAACCCATCTTTAAAATAAATAATAATCGATCGTAATGAAATTTCAGTTTATGTAATGATTTTTTTTATGTTATGCCAATTTGGTGAGGATCAAGAACAACGGCACATCAAGTATACAAAAAAAAAAATACAACGTAAGATATAGTCAAATAGCAAAGTCATATTTCATATTATTCAAAACATCCTTTCTTCCCTTTATCTGTCAGGATATCGCCGTAATAAAGTAGCTTTTGCCGTAACTTTTCAATATATCTGTCTGCGGCGCATCTTTTTGTAACATTTTGAAAGCATCTTGTATGCATACAGCGGCGGGATGAGGCACCAGGGCACAGGAACTAGCGGGGACCTCGCCTTCTGGGGACTATAAAATATCACCACTGTCCCGTGGGAGGTACATTGACCTGACCAAGTAAATATACTATGTAAATTTTAGCATTATAATAGAATTTAAATTACGTATACGTCATTTTATTGTTCTTTCATGCTGGTTCGATCACCGCTGTTGAAGAATTGTAAGCATTCATATTGATTTGTTTGTTTACGGACGGTATGTTATATAGCAAGATGAATGAAAAGAGTTTATGATACGAACAGCTCAGGCTGTAAAGATTAAACAATGTAAAGGAGCTGTAATACATTTTTTGATTTTTATTTGGTACAATAACTTTACACATTTCGATAACGAGTTCCTCACATGATCACAAATATTGGCCAATATTATGAGGTACGGTTTATATAATGAAGTGTGTACTCTAATGTGTATTTTTTTTTATTGTTGATACATTTTTGAAGTGAAACTTCTTTAGCCGCGTAATGAATTTTCGGGAACGTAGTAAAACCGAGTCAAGATCGAAACGAAAAAGCGGGTACCCCCACCACCGCTCACCGTTCAGAAAAATGGTGTACAAAATTCGTTGTAATTATTAAACAAGTTAAATAACGTATTTTCGCACAATTTCGCAAGTCCAGTATGGTCTAGTGGCTAGGATACCTGGCTCTCACCCAGGAGGCTCGGGTTCGATTCCCGGTACCGGAAATTATTTTTGGTCAATTTTCTGAGATACTGTTTTATTTAATTTGTGTTTTGATTATTTCAGGTGATATTTTTAAGAATTCATTTTATTAAATACAAGCAGTGACTTGAAAAAAATCATAAAATTGTTAATTTTTCAATATGGACTTTTGGCAGCCGGGATGTATTTATAATTTCACAATTATTTTAGGAATGCGGAAGCACATCATGCAAGATTCCCATTCTTGCGACCCGGGTTCGATTCCCGGGCAGTGCACTCCTTTTTTATGGAGAATCATTATTTTTCAAAGGAAGGATATTTTTGATATTGTATTTTAGCTCCAGTAGTATGAAATAAATTTTTATTTCATATTATATTCATATACCCCCACCACCGCTCACCGTTCAGAAAAATGGTGTACAAAATTCGTTGTAATTATTAAACAAGTTAAATAACGTATTTTCGCACAATTTCGCAAGTCCAGTATGGTCTAGTGGCTAGCTGGCTCTCATAGTGGATACCTGGCTCTCACCCAGGAGGCTCGGGTTCGATTCCCGGTACCGGAAATTATTTTTGGTCAATTTTCTGAGATACTGTTTTATTTAATTTGTGTTTTGATTATTTCAGGTGATATTTTTATTTATTATGTGCATCTATATAAAAAGGTTTATATATTTTTTTTGGCTTTGCCTGTCTCACTAGAAATTCTGTGCCGAGACAGACTAGCTTACAAATATTTTATAATATTAAAATAAAGTGCATTTTTCAATAAAGCAAAAATATATATATTTTTTTGAAGTGAAACTTCTTTAGGCGCGTAATGGATTCGGGGACGGAGTAAAACCGAGTCAGGATCGACACGAAAATGCGGGTACCCCCACCACCGCTCACCGTTCACTGTCCCTCTCTCACCATATGCGCTTGTTGAGGTGGGGGAGCCGCTCACGAACGTTCTCTCTCTTCTCTTCTTTCCTCTCTCTCAGACACCAGCGAACTGCGCCACGCCAAGCATCAGCTGCTTGGTTAGTATACTGCGTCGTGAGTGTAATACGAGTGAAATACGTAATTGATTGTGGTTCATACGGTTAATTTGAAAATAGAGAGAGAGGAATAAATTAAATTTGAAAATAGAGAGAGAGGAATACTAGAAGTTTCACTTCTGTCTTGCGTAGGCTTGACACACCCACTTTTTTTTTTTTACAATATTTCATATTTCAATTTAGTAATGTTGGCCTCACTGGGTTGTTTACCCGTGCTGAGGCCCCCATTTTATAATTTAAGAATTTATACATTTAAAAAAAATAAAAGAAAAACAACATTAAAATAAAGATAAATTTAAAATAAAAAATAAAGATTAAAAATTAAAATATAATTATAACACTAAAAGAAAAATATCAAAAGAGAATGTAAATCGGCATTTATAATGATATATGTGTTTGTGCGTGTTTCTTTTTTTTATAATTTTTTTTTTGTGTTGCGTGTATATGTTTTATTCTTTTATGTTATAGTATTTTGGTAATATTGTCTTTTTGTTCTTTAATCCATTTTTTTATTTTGTGTTTGAATTTATTTTTATTTTCCTCAATTTTTGTTTCAAGTGGAAGACTGTTGAATGCTTTAATAGCGTGGTATTTATGGTGTCTTTGTCCAAAGGTAGTGTTTACCGTCGGAGTTTTTATGTTTTCTTTGTACGCTTGTCTGACCGGTCTATTAGTGATATTTTGTGTTTGTTGGGGTTTGTTTTTTTGGTCGAAAATGTAGTTTAGTAGTGTTTTAACATATAATTGGCGTATATCAAGTACGTCACAGCTTTTAAATATTTGGTCTGTGTCGGTTAGTTTATGTTTTTTTAGTATTACTTTTAATATCGTTTTCTGTGCGATTTCTATTTGAGCGATAGCTGCGTTTGTTGCTCCTCCCCAAGCAATTATTCCATATTCTATTATTGATTGGCATAGT
Organism: Hesperophylax consimilis; assembly: GCF_061612785.1. NCBI lineage: Eukaryota > Metazoa > Arthropoda > Insecta > Trichoptera > Limnephilidae > Hesperophylax > Hesperophylax consimilis. The sequence continues at coordinate 22,869,723 of NC_142838.1, forward strand.
GCATAATATATTGTTTTCAATTGTTTTAATTTATATATGTTTCTTATGTTTAGGAAAATGTGTATTGTTCTGAGGAGTCTATTTGTGATTTGTTTGATGTGATGTGTCCATCTAAGATTATGGTCAATTAGGATTCCTAGATACTTTATTTGTTCTGTTTTTTCTAGAGGGGGGCAATCGCAGATGTTGGTGTTTATGCATTCGTGTATTTTTATGGTGTTTGTATTGTTTTTTATATTATTTTTATTGTATTACGTACATATTTTATGTTTTATTATTTGGCGTTAGAACTTTTTTAGAATACTACACCACTAACTAACTAACCATTATGCTGTAACCACTCTAATCTTAGTTAGTTAAATATAAGCTATATAATATTAATACACGTAACAATAATAATTTTACAGAACATAAAAATAGTACATAATATCTTACCCTAACAATCATTCTAAATTATGTTTGCTCACCTTGAGGCCCCGTAATAAGCGTTCAAAGATGGTTTGAAAGGGAAATGCAAATACGAATGTTAGAGGGAGCGGGCTGATATTAAAAAAAAAAGTGGGTGTGTCAAGCCTACGCAAGACAGAAGTGAAACTTCTAGTATTCCTCTCTCTCTATTTTCAAATTTAATTTATTCCTCTCTCTCTATTTTCAAATTAACCGTATGAACCACAATCAATTACGTATTTCACTCGTATTACACTCACGACGCAGTATACTAACCAAGCAGCTGATGCTTGGCGTGGCGCAGTTCGCTGGTGTCTGAGAGAGAGGAAAGAAGAGAAGAGAGAGAACGTTCGTGAGCGGCTCCCCCACCTCAACAAGCGCATATGGTGAGAGAGGGACAGTGAACGGTGAGCGGTGGTGGGGGTACCCGCATTTTCGTGTCGATCCTGACTCGGTTTTACTCCGTCCCCGAATCCATTACGCGCCTAAAGAAGTTTCACTTCAAAAAAATATATATATTTTTGCTTTATTGAAAAATGCACTTTATTTTAATATTATAAAATATTTGTAAGCTAGTCTGTCTCGGCACAGAATTTCTAGTGAGACAGGCAAAGCCAAAAAAAATATATAAACCTTTTTATATAGATGCACATAATAAATAAAAATATCACCTGAAATAATCAAAACACAAATTAAATAAAACAGTATCTCAGAAAATTGACCAAAAATAATTTCCGGTACCGGGAATCGAACCCGAGCCTCCTGGGTGAGAGCCAGGTATCCACTATGAGAGCCAGCTAGCCACTAGACCATACTGGACTTGCGAAATTGTGCGAAAATACGTTATTTAACTTGTTTAATAATTACAACGAATTTTGTACACCATTTTTCTGAACGGTGAGCGGTGGTGGGGGTATATGAATATAATATGAAATAAAAATTTATTTCATACTACTGGAGCTAAAATACAATATCAAAAATATCCTTCCTTTGAAAAATAATGATTCTCCATAAAAAAGGAGTGCACTGCCCGGGAATCGAACCCGGGTCGCAAGAATGGGAATCTTGCATGATGTGCTTCCGCATTCCTAAAATAATTGTGAAATTATAAATACATCCCGGCTGCCAAAAGTCCATATTGAAAAATTAACAATTTTATGATTTTTTTCAAGTCACTGCTTGTATTTAATAAAATGAATTCTTAAAAATATCACCTGAAATAATCAAAACACAAATTAAATAAAACAGTATCTCAGAAAATTGACCAAAAATAATTTCCGGTACCGGGAATCGAACCCGAGCCTCCTGGGTGAGAGCCAGGTATCCACTATGAGAGCCAGCTAGCCACTAGACCATACTGGACTTGCGAAATTGTGCGAAAATACGTTATTTAACTTGTTTAATAATTACAACGAATTTTGTACACCATTTTTCTGAACGGTGAGCGGTGGTGGGGGTATATGAATATAATATGAAATAAAAATTTATTTCATACTACTGGAGCTAAAATACAATATCAAAAATATCCTTCCTTTGAAAAATAATGATTCTCCATAAAAAAGGAGTGCACTGCCCGGGAATCGAACCCGGGTCGCAAGAATGGGAATCTTGCATGATGTGCTTCCGCATTCCTAAAATAATTGTGAAATTATAAATACATCCCGGCTGCCAAAAGTCCATATTGAAAAATTAACAATTTTATGATTTTTTTCAAGTCACTGCTTGTATTTAATAAAATGAATTCTTAAAAATATCACCTGAAATAATCAAAACACAAATTAAATAAAACAGTATCTCAGAAAATTGACCAAAAATAATTTCCGGTACCGGGAATCGAACCCGAGCCTCCTGGGTGAGAGCCAGGTATCCTAGCCACTAGACCATACTGGACTTGCGAAATTGTGCGAAAATACGTTATTTAACTTGTTTAATAATTACAACGAATTTTGTACACCATTTTTCTGAACGGTGAGCGGTGGTGGGGGTACCCGCTTTTTCGTTTCGATCTTGACTCGGTTTTACTACGTTCCCGAAAATTCATTACGCGGCTAAAGAAGTTTCACTTCAAAAACGATAATAATTAAGCGAAAATTGTGAAAATATTTAATAAAACACGACTTGTTTGAAAAAGAGCAAACATCTCTCGACAAATGCTTTAACTACATTTAAAGATACAATGAGAATTTTTTCGTGCCTATGAAGTATTACATAACAAAACAAAACGTTTTTTAAATAATTTTCGGTGCTTACTTTGAGAGTTTTTTTCTATCGAGGGAATTTCATATAATTAACGTTTCGGCTAATAAATGCATAGATATTATCTTCATAACATATATTTTTCATGGATCTTATTCGATTCTCCTTTCAATTCTCTAAAACCCCATGGTCTACGCGTCTCTCACCACTTTCAGTCTTTACTGTACTTGTGTACAATTTATTATGTTGTCTTGTATAACGTTCGTGTACATGTGACGTATTTATAAATGTTGTGTTCGTGTATATATTTGATATTCTTGATCGCACTATATTATCCTCGGGTGTCCCCAACTTTTTCTACATTCTCCAACCAATCAAAGGCAAAATCTGACCACTTTTTGTGCATTGTATTTAAATATATATTTGTAACTGACTCATTTTATTGGACTAATTTGATTTTCCAAATATTTTTTGATAATTATTTACTTGACCGTCGCACTTTTAGGCACAGATTATCAAAATTACAATTCGTTCCAACAGTTACTGCAAGAAATAAATATTTATTGCAGATAGTAGGTAATTATGTTTGTAATTTAGTTTATTTAAGTAGTTTATGCGTATTTAGATTGAAACAAAATATTCACAAATACAACTCCACAAAATGCCGGCAAAGGGATCATTTTATTAGGGAAAATTAGAATTTTGGATAAAAATGGAACTTTAATGTATCTTTTAGCATCTCTCCAAAGTAAATTAGTTGTTTCTTGAAGTAATTAAGTTGAAACGAAGTGAAATTTTTATAATCTGTGCCTAATAAAAGAGCGGCGATTAAGTAAATATTTACCATAAATAAATGTGAATATAATTTCTATACAATGTAAATTTGATAGTATTTCCATCTTCAAGATGATTCTTTCAATTTAGTCTAGTGAAAATTCCATTTTTATTCTCGTTTCTCGGCAAACTCGAAGGGATGCTATTATCAAATTCGTTTTCCTTACAAAGTATGTGAAAACATGAAGCTCAAAGGTGTTCTACTCGTAGGTGTGTTGAAATCTAGACTGAAGAGCACTGCGTCTTTTCCATGCACATATATTGTATACAAACATAAAGTCGGGAGAAGGCTGAACTTAATCTTTCTTCTATGTTTATGTGTTGAATCCCTCCGAATGAACTCCAAACCATTAAAATTCCAATTGTTGAAAAAGATCAGACAAAACCATAATCTCAGTTTTTACTGCTTCCTTCAAATCATTTTATTCATACATACAGCACAAGAGTCCCAACTGCTCCTAACTGTCCGGATCTAATGGGACTACGACATCCCCGACTGGGGTATATTGGGAGGCAAAATGGAGTGGGAAAGTGGATGAGATTTTAAGATTGAGAAGTTTTTTTTTTTTTTTTTTTTTTATAGTTTTTTTTTTTTTATATACCTCACAAGAGTCCCAACTGCTCCCGTCTGGAGCCAGTGAGACTATGGCATCCCCAATTGGTGTATGTTGTGAGGCTGAAGGTAAGTGGGGAAGGGAAAGAGGAAGGTGGGGAAGTACCTGGCTATTCAGATCTAGTCACTAAACACGGCTAAAGCCATTTGGAGCAACGTTTCAATTCTGAATGGTGGTCTTACACCAGGGCGATACTGGTAGTATCTTCCACTCTGGAACGTGCCGCAAATATACTATATATTATTTTAATTAATTAATTGTGAAATAACACAGATTAATCAAATAAAATTTATTTGCGCACGCCGGGTTCGAACCCGCGACCTTCGGAATGGCAGTCCAATGCGTTACCACTGGACTATGCCGGCCGTCGAAGTACCTGGGTAATCAGATCTGCTCACCAAACATCGAAAAGCAACGTTGAATTGCATATCTACCTTTCTGGAACTGCGAGTATATACGTAGGTACCACTCTGACCACGCTGGTCTCTGGTCGTTTTATGACATTTATACATTTCAAAGGTATCACGGAAAAACTTACAAATCTTTTATATATTACAAGTATATACATAACCTGAACACAATTCAAAAATGAATCATAAAGACCACACTAAAAGTACCTATAAGAACGCCTTCGATTGAAATTTTCAATAGTTTTGATGTACCAAATGAACAAAAAATATATGCTTAAAATATACCATTGAAACTATTAAAAAATACTGAATCCTTTACAATACCACGTATTCATCACACTAGGTCAAATCACAAAAACTTTAAAAAAATATTTCAAGTCATAAAACCACATCCGAACAAAGATACTATAGTTATGTTGGGACAAAACTCTACAACATCCCGCCCCCAGATATAAAGCGAATATAACATTTGAACAATAACTAAATCATGAATAAAAATCTGGCTGAAAAAGATACGTGAAAAAAAGGCTGAAAAAAACATTAAAAAACGACATAGAAAACAAATAAAACAGAAATGAATAACTTTAGTCTGCCTCGGCACAGGTCATCCTAGTGAGGAGTAAGAAATACAATGTTCTATTCATATATTCACATATTCTATGTACAATAGTCGCTGTAGTAAAATAGTTAAAAATATTTTTTAATTAGAACAGAAAAAACGTTTTTCAGATTGTAATTATTATTTTCAACTTGTAACGTCATTGTATATGTCCAATAATGTTAGTTAACACTAGTTTGTAGTGGTTTTTTATGTAAGGGTCAAGCAAGTAGTCACAGGAGTTTGACTGCACCTTAACATCGTTTAGTCTATTCTCATTTCCGTGCAGCCTCACATTTCTCTTCCCGATTATGTACATAATACTATAATATTATGGTGTAAATATTAGTGTAGTGGATATCACACCATGGCGATTATTATTCCAAGGGGTCGCCAGATGTGGCCGCTGATGGGGAACGCATGCCCCGATTGATTCACAGCACAACACAACAAGACTAGAGTAGATGATAATATCGTTGATGTAGAATACGCAAGATAGGTCAGTGTAATATATTACCTATATGGTGTACTGGCTTAAGTCTCGAGTAATGAACAATTGTGTCCAGAGTTATTTTTTATTTGAACCAGAAAAAATACAATGTTTGTACTTATCAATGATTAATCTTGCTCTAAACTGTCTAAACACTAAGATTAATATAATTGCGTAGGCAGAAACTATTTTTAAAATCACCTTTTCAGACGGTAAATTGATTTTTATTTGTGGTAAATTTTATTCTTAAATATTGTAGCTTTTCTAAATCAAGGTTGGGAACAAGTAATTTTTTTAGAACCTTCAATACATTTTTTTTAAATAACATATTTTTTATAACTTTTGATGGCTATACCCATCAATGTCATATATCATTGAAGAAAAACGTACTAATAATAAATCTATACATAATGAAAACGAAAAATACAACAAAAACCCCTTACCAATCAACGCGTTTTAAATTTGATAATTTGTTTGTGTCTTAAACAATTATTGTCTTGTCTTAAATTGATCGTTGTTGACCAAATTCCAACTAAAAAAAAATATGAAAATTAAATTCATACAAGTTAAAAGCTACCAGTTTCGGGAATGCATATTTTGTATTATTTGTTTCCGTCTTAGCATAAAACTAACTAATAAAAACCGGTACTTAGAAAGACTATCTCCGATCCATAGAATTTATTGTAGCGGTGGAACCAATCTAGGCTACGTTTTGTAAATGGTGAGTTCACCCAACATGTGGCCAAAGTTGCAGACATAACACTTTGTTTGGAAGATGACTTGAAATATTGGTTGACTAAGATAGGGTCCATAACACTAACAAATATTCGTTTATGATATATCAAGATTTTTCAGAAATTCGTTTGATTTTTCTCTCAGTTGCATTTATCACACGCATTACCCCCGAAATGTTTTATATCATGTTGCACCCAATGTTTACTGATGTTATATTTCACTTGAAAATTAAGAAATTTTTTTATGCGATAATGCTGAATCGCCATGTTATTATATTTTGCGTTATGATTACGTTATTCAAAAAATAAATATTCATCCTAGACTTGCAGAAAATTCAATAGATGTCGCACATTAACATTGAAATAAGATATATTTATCCAAGACATTGTCTAGATTGCATTCAGTTCGAGTTGAATCTTGCGATCATACATAAAGATAGTAAAATAAATAAATAATAAAATATCATCCAATAAATGTGCGATGAGAAAATGAAGATAATGTTGGAAGTTCGAAGTATGAGATAGTTAAATATGACTGAAGAAGATAGGGTCGTATTAGCTCACTTGGTTGAGCGGCTTCCCGATAAGATGAGGGTCCTTGGTGCAAGTCCTAGATGGGAAAGTATCTTTTTGTTTCAAATATTATTTTAAGAATCGCTTATATTGTCGTCAATAATTAAATATTACAATTTGAGGTTTTACTCATTAATCTATTCCAAAAATTTAACAATATTTACTTTATAAAAACATCATGAAAAATGCTTTGTTTGAGATAAACTAACTTTGACAAGGCATTTTATATTCTTATTAAAAGAATCTTAAAGTCTTCTCTTTTAAAAATAGGTTTCAACGCAGACCTCAATTTTCCCTATCCTAAATACAGATCGCAGTTGAATATTTAATTTTGTTAATATTTGCAGTCATTACACTCCACTAACTTGAACGAAAACGATGATATCGTTTTGAATAACCCATTTATAAAAATGATGAATATTTTAGAAATGAATATACGAGTAATATTCTTTCGCCGAATCAATTTTGCGCTTTTTAAATGTTGTTATTCACCTCTTTACGGGCTATTCAGATTCTCAGATTACTCTAAACGGCCATCAAAGGGTTGCGGTTTGCCGGTCTCCGAGTCTCCAAGAAGGCTCTTTTCATCCCCGCGTATTGAGCTTTTCAGTGAACCCTTTACATACGGGGGTGTAAAATGTAGCTTGGGGCGGTTTGGCGCTCTCCCATAATGTAATATCTGGAGGGACTGGCTGTAATGCCGTTGTCAAGAAACCACCCTCGTGGATAAGCACTGATGTTTCTTTTTCTTCCCCTACAAAACTATCTACCTGCCGGGGATACTGTATCTGTACACGCGTACATATTCTACCTGTATTTATAGGTGCCTGGCGGGGGGAGGCCAAAAATGGATTTACATGAAAAGTGAAACAGACTGGAGAGTACTAAAAGCAACGTTTTTTCAATATCAGTATTTTCAACTACCCTTCGAGTTTACGTAGTTTGGAGGTAACAAGCCAAATAAATGATCGCTTATTTTATAATAAGCCGAAACTGATTCTGAGCAATGTTTTATATGTTAAGTTTTCTTTTTATGAACGAACTTATTAATGAGATTACCTTCCTTTTGGGATATTTGTAACTATTTTTTTTTAATTATGACACAGTAAAAGATCTTTGTTTTTAATTCTACCTACACATTGGTGTAATCTGTAGCTATTATATAGATAGGTACCTGTTTTATTGGTACATCTAAAAAATACCATTAATATTAACAACGAATACTCGGTGGAGTCGTATTTATTGAAGATTACACTTTCACGTCGCACCTTTTACAGCTATGTGAGCCGATTTCGGAGTTAATTTTTTTCCTCACAATCGTTTCCGTGATGCAAGAATGTTATTCACATATTAACTCAGTATAACCTGGCGAGTTAATGTGTGAATAATTGTACCTATTTATGGTATGATTACCGCCGCTCCGAGAATCAAACACTTATCGAAAACATTCACCTCTGTTGACATGTGAACCCTAGTGGTACGCTACCTTTGGTGTCTTACCAAGTTGGTGTGCTCGGTTTTATGGGATAAAATTTGTTCGGATGCGTCCGTCCACCATCTTCGGTGAGCCCGCTTGCTTTAGAGATACTTTTTGACCTCTTCAGCCGAACTGTCTCAACCCAGCGCCTTGCACCGTATTTGGAGGGAAGAATTTATATGTCGGTCACTACTCGAAACACTGATTTTTACCCAGCCCTTATTTATTTTTCGTCCGACTTTCTCTCCCCACTTTCCTTAAAAAGACCCTCCACGTTGCCTCCTCAGTGGAATTATATTAAAAAATTAAAATAAATGTTCTTTTACCACCCAAAAATATATATGTAAATAATAAACAACCAACTAATACGTATTTAATCACCCAAGCCAAACAAAAGTTTAATGGTTCTCTTCTAAGTTGCTAAATTTCAGAATCTTATTCAGAATAAACTAAGTGATTTTTACTATGCATTTCTGGCAAGCATAAATTTAGAAGTTTGAAATAAATTGCTGTCTCTTAACACAAAATTTCATTCTACTACATTCTATAATGGGATTGAAATCTACGTATGAAATATATTTTTTAACATTCAAATACTTCCTTGTATATTTTGCGAAGCTTCAGGCAAGTTATCCTATTCAAGTCATTTCGGCCTGACGATAGATTTTATAAATCAAATTGAGTGATAAACATTCGCGGAAATTCTGTAGGAAGAGGAACATCGTAAGTAATCCTCTTAGAATATGTTTTCTCTGGAGGAATTTGTAGAGTGATACAAGAAGGAAGTCGTAAATGTGTTTTCTCTGTCAAAAGGCCAAAAATTAAGCTTTCCCCATAAATGTTTATTAATAAAGCAATGGCAGAAATATCACGTACCATTTTTATGTCTCTAAAAATATTATGACAGAATATCTGTTACCAAAAACTTTCTTAGATGCTTGAAAATTAACCCACGACGAAAACAAGATATTCACCTTGCTTTGAAAAGAAGCTAATTTCCATTAAATTATGTATTTTAGTGTGGGTATATTACAGAGTGTTGTTTGGTAATTAATTCACTTCTTTATAGACATCATTACTCATGTACTACGTTTGTTAATTCTATTATTGTCGATAAATCTTACAATAAATATCTCGGCTGGTTGATACTTGGTTGGTCAAAATGTAATTCATAAAGTAGGCATCTACAATATCTACATTGTTATTAGCATTCAAAATAAATACCTAATGCTTGATGAAAATGGATATATTTTTACACATTACACAATTTATCTTACAAAAATAATAAACAGCATAAATCCATTCTTCTTAAGCTACTTATTTATTATATTACGGTGAGCTCTAGCATCATGAAGTTTGCATATACTTTTTGTAAGGGTATTTTAGGACGACGCAAATATTTTAAGTTGACCACGTTATTTCCACGAGTTTTTAAGCTTTGAAAATAATTCGACTATTTGACTTAAGGCGATGCACTACGTCGTGTAATATTTTAAATTGAGACGCTATCAATAATAACCCTTACGTAGATGACAATAAGGTTTAAATTCCCGCTTAACACCATCCGCCTCTTTTGATTTATGCAAGAAAAAAACATGGTCAAAAAGTGCCTTTTATTTTATATTGTGGATGTTCAGGCATAAATATTTTTTTTTCAATCATTTTATAAATAACGTAATTTGTCACATTATACAGTAAAATTATAACCGAAAATGGGTTCGTAAGTAGGAGATTTTGAACTTCAAAGCAGTTTTCATAGGCCTTATACATTATTTTTTCTGGGCTTATAGAAAGACTTATCTAAAAAATGCTCGATTATTTTAAAGGCTAGGATGTATTCTACTCACAGTATTTAATTAAAGCATCTGAAACATGTCTAGGCGACCAAATTTTCAAACCAAAAACACATGATTTTGCATTACTACGTATGTTATCGCCTTAAATTTATCGTTTAATTCATTCTATGCACTATTTTTGTTCCGTATATTTAAAGTTTTCTATAAAAGAAAAGAAAATTGTATAAATTAGTAAAGCTTATATATTTATGAACGTAAGATGAAATAAAAATGTTGATAAAGTTAACCCAACCGTTTGCTCACTGTAAGTAATTGATTTTATAAAATGTCGAGCTGACTTTTAAAATCGGGTTAATCCACCGAATCCGAAAAATGATATTATCAACATTGAAAAAAGTCATTCTGGAGTATACCATTCACGGCCTTAATGACCGGGTTTATCCTTTGAAAATTACACACAATGGCGCCCCAGCGTGGGGGCGACTTCCCCCCTGTGGAAGTATAGGTTATGTAAACATTTGGCAAATATGTTCTCCTAAACAGCGGCGGGGTGTGTGCGGATGTCGACACAGATACATAGAGATTGAGTTAGGGAGACATGGCGTAAAAGAGTTTGTAAAGCATTGGCGTAGAAAAAAAAGTTATATGTTTTTAAAAACATTGATTTAAATTTAAATGAAATTGCCAAGTTTCTTAGAACAAGTCGGTGGAAAGGGTTTATTTTCAATGCCCTTCGAATGATGATATTATAATTAAACCAAACATAAGTTGAAGATAAATGAGGTGAATATTCAAACATAGGTGAAACTGAGTCGAGAACCCGCAATCTTTTTACAACCAGACAAATTCTCTACCAACAGAAGTATTAAAAATTATTTGTTATTCAAAACGAATATAGAATCATCTCTAAATCATCAATAATTTCAAGGATAACGTAATGGAATTTAATTTAAGCTAACGCTTTCAGCTCCAATCTGAGAAGGTACAAACCAATAACAAAACATTTAGTTTCACTACGATTTTGTAGGCACAAATCTTGGAGAACGGAGATCAATCATTTTGTTGTATTTACGTTGAGTGAATGAAAAAAAAATTGGTTGAAGAATCCACACATCAAATGATGTATGACAAATGACAAGCATTGAAATGTAAGAAGACGTTCCTTAACTTTGACCAATTTTAAAATATTTATATTTTTGATACTGACAGTTCGTGATGGAATTCCACTAAAATGATATGTTGAAGCAATTTTAAACTTTTTTTATTCTTATAATTCTAATAAAATCATTATATTCCATTTTAATTTTTGACAAGTTCTGCTGTGTAATTATTATTAAGCATGACAGCTGTTTCGCCCTCTGAAGGCATTAAATTAAACTTAATAACAATAAATAATTATATACCATCCCTGTTAACTCCCCCCCCACAAATTTTGTAGATATATATTTAAACGTTTAAATTTAGTAAGTGGTTGGTGATTGCAAACAGTCGCCTTTCAAATTAAATTTATACATTTTTTGTCTATTTGCAATAAAGATTTGGTTTTAAAACAATTTTCAAGCGTTATTGTATATTTTATATTGAACCAAAAATTGAAGGTGCCATTGGGGGTCGCTGTCATTAAGCAAGTTAAAGCTTTCCCACTTGACCTTCGTTCTGACATTGGGTCATTAGAGCATCGGGCCTTTTTATTTGCTACCCCAAACTGCTAATGGGAAGGACATAATGTTCAATTTATAAATACAGCCTTTCATCGTTAGGGAACTTCGTTGAACTTATTATTTGAAAATGACAATATTCGATGGTTTACCTGAGTAATAGAAGGTAGGTACGGATACATTATTGATAACAAGAAGCTTAAGGCAAGTAAGTGCTTAAACCTTGGGTGTTTTAATCTTCGATTAGAGAGTGTTTAATAATGGTTTTCACTTCTTGCTGTTGAATCGTAAGCAATCCAACAAGCTTTCCATTGAAATACTCGGGATGTCATCAACGATCTAAAGTTAAGTTGGCCTCTCAGAAGCTGAACGTAATATACAGAGTCCGTCAATACCTACTATAATAGTATAATTATTAACGTACCAAAGTGACGATCTCAAGAGCACCCCACTGTTGTGTGGAGCCTAAATGTTACCTTAAAAATATATTTGATTACATTCCCCTGTCATAAAGTAAATATATCTTGTACTTGTATTATATGTTGCTTGAAATGGCTAAAGCAGTGTTTGGTGACCAGATCTGAATAGCCAGATAATCTCTCACCTTCCGCTTGCCGATCTCCTTCCCCTCCCCACCACCTTCAGCCTTACAACATGACACTAATTGGGGATACCATAATCTCACTGTATCCAGACGGTTGAGAGCAGTTGGGACTCTTGTGATGGATTGCAATCTGTATGGGAATGTTGGGTTTGTTCTTATAGTAATTAATTGAGTTGAGCTTTATAAATGGCTGGGATGCAGGCTAAACACTTGCCCAACATTTGTACACGGTTGGTATTTGCTTCGTTAGAACTTAGAATGGGTCCTTTTTAATAATCGTTCAGGTATTCAACAGTTTGGCTACTGTTTCACTTCTCTCCAACAACACGAATCTTTTGGATACCCAGGGTCAAAATCTTTATTTATTATTAACAGACTATCCACAAATAACATAAAAATGGCCCCGTTATGTTTAAAGGGGCCATGTTAATGTTATTTGGGGATAGTTTGATAGTTATATGTTATTTGGGGATTGTTTTAGTTATATCAAACTATCCCCAAATAACATTAACATGGCCCCGTTATATTTAAAAAATAATCCATAATCGAAAAGTTCAATGTTTTATTCTTCGTATCTCCAATAAACCCCTGAAAAATAATTTAACCGTGCGGCTATCTACCGCTGACTTGGAATTTAATATTACTTAAAAAAAAAAAAACTTTCCTTATTACGAGAAGAAATTATGACACCGGTTCAAAAGTTCCCTCACCGATTGACATAAATCCCTTTCATTTCTTTCTTTTGCCAATTTTCAGTTTTCAACTTTCAATTTGTTGCCAATTGGTTTATTTTTGACAGTTTGATTTAAATATCGCACATATTATTGGAAGTCTCATTAAAAATTATGTCAAGAGTAATAATTCAAATGGGCCGCCTTCCTCCCTATCAAAATAAGTTAAAAATATGGAAAAAACGAATTGAGTAATCTTTCACTAAGTCTTCCTCTAATACGAGTATATATATAGAGCTATTTCCAAGTTGGTGGAAGCAGTCTTAACCCTAGAGTAGTCGCACATTTCCGTGAAACGTTAGCAGTCGTGTTGGGAGCCTTTTTCCGCTCATATCAAAATATATTTTTTGACAAATTTGTAGTTAAACTAAATTATTAATTTTGTAAAATAATCAAAATAATACATAAAGATTCTCTAAAAAAATTTACTTTTAATCATCTTTGTAAAAAAATGCTCATTCTGAGGATAATTTTTACCTAAACCTACGTAAAATTAAAACAAAAGAGCTGAAAATTAACACAAATTTATATGTTTTCACAATATACGCTTCAGCGTAACGGTTTTGAGAAATCTACTAACATTGTTCGTTGCACAGAAACTTTGCGCATACATTTCAACCTTTTCAAAAAATAAATAAATTAATTAAAACACATGAAATAAACATTCAAATATGATATATAAACCAAAACAAACGCAAACACAATACAAATCAAAAGTTTTCAACGTTCTTAGGAATGTGTACTTAAGTAAATACATAAATTATACTTATATGAGTGGTCGTGCATTGAGAAATTTGCCGCCGCAATTTGACTGTCCTCAAACATACAATACGGTAGGTAAGGAATGGCGGGGCAGCTGCTAGGACGTTTGACATCGACGAGTGCAGAGTTAACAAAATAATAACATTTATTTTGAGAGGGCGGCAAAATGCTTATAGAGCGAGCGCTCTAGGGTTAAAGATAAAGAAAAATAATTTACACGTTGTTGGTTCCGATCTTATATATAGATTTGACGATAAGTTTGGGTTAATTTAGATTAGTTGTCGCCTGTATTTAATCCTTAATAACAACCCTTTTTCGGATCACCAATTTGATTCGTTACGCTTAGAGTTATCTTATCATGTTCGTCCATCAATTTTAATGATTTATCTTGACCTTGTACCTTGTGTGTAGATAAAATTTACGTAGTTAGATTACGATAGATGCCCTCTAACTGTTATTAAAAAGGTTTCAGTAAGCCAAAAGTTTTGAGTCAGACTCCTTTTGTTTGTTGAAAATATGAAGCTCGCGAGTGGTTGTACCAAAATAATAAACAGAATAACAATGTTATATTTCGAGGTTAAATAAATAATTAATTACCAACTATAAATACCGAAGTAGAGAGATAGACAGGTTGGTATGTGCCTTGAAGCCCATTTTAAAAGTTAAGTTAGTCCATATCGACACCGTTTGAGAAAGGGTTCACAACTTTAAGGTCTGAAGCGGTAGGTAACTATGTACTATCAATAGGCGTGTGTTCAAGAATTCTGCCTCATTGTCCCCCCAAAGAATAACTAAGACCGCAAATCGAGTGAAACGGCAAGTGACAACAGTGATAAATAAAATTAATTGTTTATTTTGCATAAATAACAATGGACTAAATTGCCACGAGGGGTAATTTAAAATCAATTTCAGCGGCCATTTTTGATGACATTGAAAACGTAACGACGCGATGTATTATATGACTTTCAGAATAATTGCCACTTGCTTTAAAATTAGAAATGAATTCAGCACTTTTGAAAAGTTAAATAATGGCCGTGATCCGTGATGTCTACGCGAATGTTTTGTTTGTGTTCGAAATAAGACCCTCGTATTCCATGGATGTTTTAAAACCGGTTCATTGGAAAGATAGAAACACGATCCTCTGAAAACTAATACGAACAAGTCTAAATTTATTATATGAAGAGATCAAATACTATGAACATAAACACAATGATGAGTTATAGAGAGGAATTCGGTAGCAAAGAAAATGTATTAAAGTATGTATCTAATTTAAATTTGAATTTAAATTAATTTACTTCGATCATTCAGTTTTGTCAGACCCTTTCTTTTGTGTAAGTGTAGCAAAAACTTATAGTGCATATTGCAGGTTTCCTAATGGAAAAAGAAAGATTGGTTGATTAAAATAATTACGCCAGGGTCACTGAACTATGAAGTATAGGTTATCATTTGTCATGGAAAAGGCAATGTTGTCGAATGCTTACAATCATACAAAAGCTAGCTTAAAATAGATATATATTATTTTATTGCGGAGTAAACAATGTAATGAAAATGACCGTGGCGCCATTAGCTGGTCGTAAGTCGTCACGAGTGTTGCCATGTGAGAAATATTAACGTTGTTTAAACAAACATGCCTAAAGTAGACTTTAATTAAATTTCCCGGATAGGAACGCGCGTAGCCCAGAAGTGAATACTATTTAAACTGTACTGCACAAGCGAAGGAAAAATGACATAGTGGAAGATACGCTCAGTATCGCTCTAGTGAAAAACCACGATTCAGGTTCGAAGCCTTGCTTTAAATGGCTTTGGTCGTGTTTGGTGACCAGATCTGAATAGCCAGCCCATATTTTCCCAATCTTATCCCCTCTTACATTTCATTCAGCTTCACAACATACTCCAATTAGGGATGGTATAGTGCCACTGAATCCGGAACATATGAGAAAATTTGGTATTCTTATTCGTAAATTAAAAAAAAATCACGAGACACCACTGCGCGTCGTTACGTTATGTGACGTCTCAATACCTCGTCACACATTGTGGACGGGGAGCCTGGTAAGCCAGTGGCGGGTGCTGATTCCTTATTAGACTACAGTGGAGTATATACGAGGCAGGAGGGATATCATCATTTTTTCCCTTTCAGTAATGTACTGCATGATTTACTCCCGCCTGTCCACAATTTACATAAACCAAGGATTCAAGCTGTCGATATTTACGTGTCTTGTGATTAGAAGGTAAAGCTAAAAGTAGTAAATTTTAAAATAAAACTAGATAAAGCAGAAAAATAATATTTATTCATTAATAATAAACTATCAGATAGAAGAGTTCTAACTGATATATTATTTTTATTCAAAATTATCAAATCTTTCATTGACAGCCCTAAATTATTGGAATTAATTTATATGAATGTACCTGCCAGACAAACTCGAAGCAAAGACACTTTTAAATGTAACAATAACCTCAATACTAACTACTCTATGTATTCACCAAACAAATACGGTGAACTTATTGATATATTTGGTGTTAATAATTTTGTGAGTTTCAAAATGCAACCAATTTCAGACTTATTTGCTGGTTATTAACTTGTATTATTTAATAGATTTAAAAAAATCTTGTCTCTATACCTTCCAACTTTTAACTCATATACTCCTTAGTTTATTTGTTATTTATCTTTTTGGACGCATATTAATTACTGTATGCATGTACGGTCATACTTTTTATGTATATTATACTTTGATTTACTTTACCATTTCAAGTACTATTATTTAAATTCGATATTAATTACGGCGTTGGTATTTTGCCATTACTTATTAGTTTTTTCTCTATAGATACAACAGATATTATTTTTCTTTTTTTTAAACATTTGTTTTATAATACATATCAGTATATTACATAAATTTATTTTCTAATTACCTTACGAGTAAATTATATTTAACTATTTTATCCATGTATTATGTTACACTTACATACATATACTGTCAATTTACTATGTAAAAGCCCGAAAGAAAGAAAAATGGCGTTAATGAATAATAAATAAAAAATAAATAAATATTATATTTGAAGAATTAAAAAAAAAAAACAGTTAAAAATTAAACTGAAAAATTAAGCAAAAACAGAAACCAACAAACAACAAAAATAATAATAAAAAAACATCTTAATAACTAGATAATCTAATACCCCCCCCCCCTACACACACACACAAGCACAGATTTTCATAAGGTAAAACTTTAAAATACAAATTTAACGGAACATATATGTATTAATTTGAATGAAATGTCATTTGTTTTTAAATGAAAAATATTTAAACAATTTATGTTTTGTTTTAATTTTTTAGGATTGAAAAAATAAGTGGTAATGGTTTTGTGGTTGAACCTTGTTTAAGCGTACGCTAAAAAAAAATTGTATTTGAAAAAAAAAAAGTTTGGTTAGGGTTTTTCCAGCAGAACCCAGGTCAACCCAGTAATTTAGCAATGGTAGATGTATTGGTAATTCCGTCGGTGTATAATTCTTGCAGTATTACTGAAATTTAAGTCTGTGTATTTTCACCATGTAACCGAAAATTAACACATCGCATCGGGTCATTATTACCTCCGACAACAAGTTCAGGGATCGTCGAAAAAAGGATAATTGAGCTAAAATTCTTCTTCCATTACGCTTTTAGAATTTGTTTTCCAAATAAAACCGTAATTAGGTAATGACGGCCTCCAATCAGTTAGGCTTTCAACTACCAGTCGGTGAGTTCAAATCAACATATTATAAAATAAAATCGCAGAAAGTAATCTAAAGTCATTTCACATTAATATGTACTGTATTTTATTTAATTAAACCACTGTTTTATATACATATAATATAATACACCGGTCAGTGGCTGAATTGGCATCTCGTCTGGGTTTCCCCTAAGGCGTCGTGAGTTGAATTCGTCGTCTGGCTAAGTCCTCCATCACAACACGAGCAACATTTTCCGTTATCTGTAGTGGCATTAGTAGATTTTCAAATTATTGTCGGGTTATTTGTAACGCGAATTTCTTTATTCTTCTTCTTCTTTCGTATGGTGGGGGGGGGTCAGAGGGGGACATCTAGGTCTGCGAGCCAGTCTAGGGCATCAGGATTCGCCATGTAGACCTCTTCAATCCCGCCGGGGAATAAATGGAGCCGGCATTCATTGACCACATGTTCGGTGGTCTGCACCGCACCACATTCACACATCGCCGACTCTTTAAGGCCCCATCTGTGCATCATGTGGGAACAGCGGCTATGAGAGCACCTTAACCTATTGATGGCGGACCAGGTTTTGCGAGGCAATGAGAACCCAGGCTGTCTCTCGGTGGGGTCCTGTATGAGATGGGCATTTCCCACGTTGGCCGTTTGCCACTCAAGTTTCCCCCTATTTTCTGGTGTAAATGGTATTCTTTTATAAATTTAAAATTTAATAAAAAAAAACCCACCCACAGGCTTCGATCTTGTGTTTTTTGTCTAAAAAACTTTACGTGTAAAAAAAATTGTCAACAAAATAATTAATATTAAAATAATGATAAATATTTTGTTTTTCGGTCTTCTTTGAAAACTCACTATTAATATTATTGCTTTCATGGTAAATATTTTCACGAGTTCGTTTCTTGCACTACTTACATCTTGTACCCATAAGTTCAGTAAACTTTAGGCGCTTTTAGCAAGTGGGTACTTTCATAAACCAGTTTGAAGTTTACACACGTTTATATTTCCTCTGCTTCCTTGTCTTAACCATTTTCTAATGAGTCCTTCACAATTCTCTTATCTTCATTAAGTTTCTCTGAGTTCTGAGTTTCCCGTGCTGGGTCCGCCTTTCTCCTTTATTTATTCAAAGGATGCAGCAAATGGATAAAAATATATGTAATAACTCACCATCGAACTGAAGCCTCCATCCTTATAATGAATTGCTTCGTTAATATTTGCGCAGCAAGTATGGGTGTCGAGATTTTGATTGAAAAGCTCGATATAGTGCTCACAAAAAGAGTTTCAAAATAAATGCATGGGTACATATATAGGCCTAAGCAAATAGTAATAATAATACGAAAGATGGCCGTAATAGAAAACTAGTACAAACTTACTAGTAGTAAAACTAGACTGAAACCAGTAATGTTCAGAAATAAATAAGGTGGAAAAAAAATAATTCAAAAATGACAAAAATAACAATGCAAAAAATAAAATTAAAATAAAGAGAAAATATTTTTTTTGACGGAACCTTATACTTTGTGGTGTGACATTATGGTAAGTATAGATTTGCGAACCGAAACGTGAGCCGAGCCACGAATTACTTAAAAGGAACGTTGCTTACAGTTGCAGTTGCTTCGTTCCTTTCCCATCACTGTTTCTTCTCCTTCCTTTCCTTAAAAATACCCTCCACACAGCATTCCCAAAGATGACATTGGTCCTTAATTATTTTTTTTCCTCAGGGTCTCCTGTGCGAAACAACACAAATTGTGAAACAACACATAATTGTGAAAGAACACAAATTTAGTAAATACAATTTACTTGCGCACGCGGGGATTTGAACCAGCGACCTTCGTTCGTAGTCCCTCCGACCATGTAGGTTATGGTTAATAAATTGCTAGAACATTTTCAGTAATCTGGAAAGGCTGTAGTGGGGTCAGATTTAAGATTTGAGGAAGTAGGTAATTTTTTTATGCATAAATTTTTTTTATATTTGATAACGTGACTTTATTTAAACATATTATTTGAGGATGTGGGTCCCTACTTAACTAGATGCTGATGCCCTCCATTCAGCGGGTAGGAATAAAATTTACGATGCCTTCAACGATACTTATGATGAGTTGCATTATAGAAAAAAAACGGAGGTGGGCCACGAATCAATAATAGTAAAAAATCGTTGGCACAAACTACAGAAAATCACATCTAACCGCTACGCCTTTGCTTCTATCTACAATCGCATGTATTTCATTAGCTCCGCCACTATGAAAGTTTGTGCAGTTTGGTCGTAGCTCGTCGACATTTGAACTTGCTTACATGTAATATCTTCCTTTATTTATATTTGCAATATTCATCATAAATCAGCATTCTGGGTGATCAAAAATTTCTCTGTAATTATTCCATCATCGCTGGGCGCATTAACACACCGACCGAATGCAGTCCCACTCTCTACTCTGGAGAGAGTTTTATCTAGATTCGGCTTGTGAAATACAGGACTGTTTTAAGTTTCCTCTTTGTTAGCACCATGCACAACTTGTCATATAGTGGGTAGTGCGATATAACATACATCTGAAAATTCTTTAAAAAATTAAACTTTTTTTTATGGATAACAATTTTTTGTAATACTTCACTTTTTATTTTTATTTTACATTTTTTGCTAATGTTAAAACGCATTTCTTTCTTCTAACTGTAACAGTCATAGATTACAAAGCCACGAACTACGTTGTTTTCCACCAATCTCCCCATGCTCCATCTCCCATGCTCCATCTCCCCAATTAATTATCAATTGGGTAATTGATTAATTTCTCACCATGTTGGTGTAATGATTTGGTTGACCATAATTTCTCACCTAAAATAATCATTAATTTGTAAAATCTGTCAACATATAATTCTTCGAAATGCGTTTTCTAAACTATGTAAAAAAGAATAAAATTAAAAAACGACTCTTTTTGGAAAGTAAACAAACTGCCAATAAAATTTAACATTTTGAAAAATAGCAATTTTTAGAAGAGCGCATACATCAGCGGCACTGTCCATATAATCATGAAAAATATAATTTAATTGGTCTGCTCTAATACGGCTGAATAATTACCCCTTTCTGCCCGGGGCATGTGTTTCGACACTGATACTATTTTCGGTTGTCTTCTAGTATTATTTTGAAGCTTTCATCACTATGATTAATGTATTCTTTCACACAGATGAAGAATTACATTTTGTAAATCAAAACATTAACTTAACATTACACATTGTGCAAGCGGGCTCCGTGCAGAGCTTTGGACTCTAAACTAACCTTAAATAATATGATGCCATCTGCGAAAAGCAGTTTTCACCCCCAAGCATAAATGTGAAATAGTTTACTAAAAATAAATAGTTCTAAAAAATTGCTTGATTACGTATTTCCACTTTTTACAATTTTTAGGAATAAACAATAAACACGTGTCGGTAAGTTTAGCATTTTTTAAAGCTTTATCGGAAACAGTTGTAGTTTTACAAGTCTTAGATAAAAATCTCAATCTTCTTTCAATTTTCTTATTTGTGGTAAGCTAGAGGAATGATGTAGATTGAATTATTTATCATAACTGTGTTCCAAGGATTTTCCCAAGGGATGTTTTTGGGTTGTAATCTACAGATATAACACCATTCCTCGAAATCGATCAAAAATAACACCTGATACTTGAAAAAGTGAGGTAATAATATTTATCTGTACTGTGTTCAGTTCACCATTTCAACGATAATGCGCTGAAATGTTCTTTGCAAACAAGTAGGAATTAAATAAAATGTCTAATGAAAAAAGTTTCATATTTGTTTTATCATAATATATTAAATAAAATAGTAATAATTAATCTAACATACATTATAATTTATATATGCGTAATCTATGTAATGTAGAAAAGTTGTTTTCAATCATAAAATAAAATCAATTACATATACAATAAAAATTACAAATATACAGGGTGTCCGGGGGTAAAATGCGCTGACTGCAGGGGGAGGGTGATTCTACATGATTTTAGAACTAAAGTACATGTTTTGTCACATAAAATTGTAAAATGGGGGTGTCAGCACTGGTAAGCACCCAGTGAGGCTCATATTGCCAAATAATATTTCATAAAAAAATACTTCTAATTAATGCATGAATCTAAAACTAAAAAAAATACAGGGCCTAGATCTAAAAACTTTTTTAGAATCTTGTTGAACGAAAGTTGGAATGCATTTATTTTCACAAATTTACATTTCTGCGTTTCTTTATAATAAAAAAACATCGATTTAGTTTATTCTTACATATTTATTGTAGTTATCTGTTGTTAGAAATGTTCAAGAATTAGAAACTTTTTTATGTATTTACATAAAAAAGTAATAGATACGGTATTTACCGTACAGTAACAGATATCAGTGAGACTATGGCATTCCCAATTGGTGTATGTAGTGAGGCTGAAGGTAGTGGGGGGCTGTGCAGTCTTCCCCTGAGCTTCCCATGACAGGACAGCAGTTGAGTCATGTAGTGATCCTAATTGATGTACGCCCTTTCGATTCTGAATTAAACTGATGGGTAGAAGGAGAAGGTCCATCTTTCCGTATTCGAACTAACCTCTTTCACCAATCCAGAAAGGCACACCTCTCCACCTGATGTCGACTGGACGCCCAGGTGAAAAGTGGCCTTACCTCTCGTCTCTTACTTTACTCTTTTTTTGAAACAACTTCCCTTATTTCCAAATTATTTGGCAATATACCGGCCAGAACCGGTAATGTGTCCGAAGCCACTGTTCTGTATACGCCCGAGACTGCCAACAGGGGAGTTCGCTGGCCCCGCTTGAGAACCGTGTGGATCATTGCGTTATCCAGGCGATGCTCTCATACAGAGGCAGCGTACCAGCCACATACATGCACGCCCCTATGCAGGAAGCGGAGCGCTGGAGAGCGCAGTCCCCACTCGGCTGTTGACAGTCTTCTCAGTTTCAAAAACAGGACCTGCGCCATGTTAGATACTTTTTTAACGTGTTTCAAGAACGAAGACAATTTATTCCAGATAACACCTAAATAACTTGTATTTTTAACAAAGCGAATGTTGGAAACTCCAACTACATTTTTATGGAAAGATTCCCTTCATCGGGAGTTGCATGGTCTTGTGGGGAGCGACATTAATTCGGTTTATCTTTTCCCATTCTAGAATTTCTCGTCAACCATCTTCGTCAGCAACCATCAGCTTTGCTCTCAACTTCTTTTCTGCTGTTTCCTGAAACCAGAAACAATTTTTTATCAGCGTAGTCGACCTACATACATCCTTCAGGTAAGTCCATTGTTCAAAGTGATTAACATAAAGCAATTCATTTAAAAAACATAATTGCATGACAAGCCCATAACACCATATAAATCGAAATTAATATAGCTGTAGAAAATAATTTGAATTTGAATCACAGCTTTTATGAACCGAAATCGTGGTCTCTTCACCACTGTAATAATGATCTCTAATGGTTGTTGACGGCAGTTAACAACCATTAGAGATCATTCATTTCTGTTAGAAGATAAAATACTAAATTGTGCTTTGGCTTCGATAGGAGAGGAAAAACTGAAAATAATCATTCACATTATGAAGTTTCTAAAAGAGGGAAACTGAGTTGTAGTCGCAATATTTAAGCAACTACAAAGAAACCCGTAAAATGAATACTACGTTGCTGATGTTAAACCATTCATTATTTCAATAAAACATTTTTTTTAACAAAATTACTTACAGTTACATTAGGTAAAATTATATCGACGACGTTGAACCAACATATAAAATTTCACGAAAATTGTAAATAAAAATTGGACAAAGAGAAAAAATTAATTAAGTACTTACATATAATTATTAAAACTGACGTGCTTTACCAAAGTTAATACAAACAACAAAATATTAAATGAAATAGTATTTTATGTGCAACACGGCATGGCTGTCAGATTTTCAAAATTATAATTTTTTCTGTAGTAACCTAACATAAGATAGATACTTTGATCATAAAAAATTAGAATCGCAATATATAATTATTATGCCTGCTTATGTTTGTGCTTGCAAAGTAGTCAACAGATATCGATGAAAATTTCAAAGTTTTGTTCTTATTAGTGTCAGTAGTGTTAAGAGAGCTGTTTGAATGGAAGTCGATGTAATGTAGTGTTTTTAACAGTAACATTGTGGTATACAGTAGTGAATGGTGGAAAAAGTCACAGAGGCCCGGCGAAGACATTAGCAATAGGGAAGTATTTCAGGGTTCACCAGTATTTTATAAATCGTAGACGTTTCACAAAAAATGTCAATTTAAACTTAACTGTGGCAACAGAAAATGCAAATCGTATTCATTAAAATAAACACAACCTGTTTCGCTCTTTACCTTTTTCTGTTTACTTTCGGGTCGCTACTCTACAATTTCGCTATTTGCTTGCATCGAGTTGGGAACAAAGGAATTAATTTAAATTGAAAACTACATTATTTGTCTTAGTATATAGTTTATCTTGCATCGTATAATTAGATATGTCTATTATTAATAACTTTCATTCATTATTTTTAATGATAAACTAATGTTTAAGAGACAAGTTTATTTATGCATAGCACAAAGAATAACATATTATTTTCAAGCAACAACTATTAGCCTGCAACACCTTTATAATTTTAAAACATCTTCCGAATAAAAATACATGGCGTCGATGAGAATTGAAAACGCAATGCATCCACCGGTTAAATAATTTAGAAAAGGAGAAGTCAATTTTAAGATTATAAATTATCTTCGTAAATGTAATTCGTCTCTCGGTGAGATACATATTGAGTTGTATAATTTTAATCCAATAAGAAAAGTGTGATTATGATATATAGGCGATTAATGAAGAAAGTACTCTCAGGTGGATATACTTAATTTCAGGGTATGAGAGCCTAAAAATGTACGTTTTAAGTTTGGATCTAAATTCCGTTGGGCTTGTTATGTATCTTAGTTCCGGAGGGCGTTTATGCCTTAGGCCAAGATACTCCAAAAGTGCGATCTCTGAACATAGTATTTTGCTTGCGTTTAGATTCCGTTTGTCTGCCTATGGCTGATCTAGGAGTCGATTGCCTCAGAGCAGTGTTTTCCGGGACGCATTCTTCAGGGATGTGAGGTGGGGCCATTTCATTGATGGAATTAAACACAATCCAGGATAATTTGTAGTGGATTATTTTAGGGTACGTTAGCCAGATGTGTGCGAATATTTAGAGAAGCCAGTCATGAGCCGTGTTGCTGAATATAACGCGGCTTAAAGATTGCATTATAAATAAATTAAAATTGCGTACTTTTATTCAAAGTTTTCAAGGATCACTCATTCATCCGCTTTTTTTAACTGGCCGCAAATAGATAACGCACTCCATTTCAATTTTACTACATTATTAGTATTCCATGGGAAACTTGGCAGTGAAATAACTCTGAGATGCTCCACCTTCACAGTCATACTGCTCTCAAATTAGTCCTGGTTCCCCGTACACACAAATAAAACCTGCTCTTGTAACCCCTTCCACCTTTTGTCTTTGAACCATCAGCACATCTTATTCAACGATAGATGTTTCACACATAATATTCTCTTTATGTAAATACAAATATTTAATTTCAGCATTTTTCAGCTTTCGTTGTATTATTTAGCTTTTAGAGCTAGTTTGTTAAAATTAAAAATTCCCTCACAAAATTGATTTATCACATTTTTCAATCTCTGCTATCTAGGACGATAGTCACAAGCCATTGTCAACATCTGATGTTGCAGCCAGTTCAGATTTTATATATGTATTTACTAGTGCAGACCCGTGTAAATCACGGGATAGTCATAGATGCATTATTGCGTACTAGTATTTCGTCAGAACGTATTCCGCTATTATCGAGTAGTAGTGGGGGGAGAGTGTTGGAGGTCAAATTAGACTAGTTTGAGGTAAAAAGGTGGAACTGATTTTTTTTGCATTGTGTACTATTTAAATATATATCAATGGGGATAGTTTAAATTCCGTTCCAATCTGAAATCAGTTATAATTTTAAACGGAAAAAAAATTTTCTACCAAAAATAATAGGTAAAAAAAATGGTAGGTTGGTACTTTATAGCTTGTCTGGATTCTACAAACAAACACTTTAAATTTTGAAAATGAAGCTTTAATTCAAAGCAAACAAAAGTTCTATAGTTCATTGAACCGGAGTTACGAGAGGCATATCCAACATTAGTATTTTAATTATTTGATCTTTAACAATAATAAAAAATTAATATTTTTCAAGAATTTTACATCTAGACAATTATCATTTGGAAAGCTATGCAAAATGATATTGGAATATAAAATTTAGTAAGCCTTGATTGCAAAATTTCCTCGAGAGAAAACCCCTAAAAAAGGGTTGACTAATAATAATAATCACGATAAAATTATTCGTACCTTAATTTCTATCATACTTCGCCGGACATAATCTGGGCATCTGTATTATTTAGTGATCATCTGCATAATTGTGATATGCGCTCGTCCTAACGAAGCTCATATAGTCTGCATTATCATAAGTTATGAGTCCAGATTTAATGTAATGGCTCTCCGCCGTTAATACTATACGATAACAAGGTAAATAATAGAGTCTCATTAAGTTATTAGACGCCATTGTTCACGTTGATGACTTCATTATCATAATTATTTCTTCATCTTATGTGCTCTTGGTACTTTCATACATTGAGATAGTAAATCTAATCATTCACATTCGACTACCATAATACGGACATGTTTCTAGTGTGGTAGTCGAAAAGCATGTAAAAAACCTGTATCCAAATATATTTTTATGAATAAAGAAAACAAAAATTTCGTACTTATCTATTCAATCGTTGAAATGAATAAAAACTTGGCTTTCCATAAAATAAAAATATTGTACTGTTACAAAATAATAAATGCAAAAGGGTATTTAAATTGATTTTATTGTATTGAAGTTAAGGGCTTATAAATCTGTTTTTTCTCACATGGAGCCAAATTAATTATTTTAGGCATTTTGCAAGTTATACTTTTAAATATTTAGATGAATTATTTGTTTGCTTTCCTACACACGAAATATTAATATGAATAAATAATTTTATTCGTGTTAAAACTCAATTCTTCCAAGAAAGTTATAAAAATACAATGTTGTATTGGTGATTCAATCCAATCCAAGCCAAAAACTTGGTTTTTGAAATAAAAAAAATGTTTTAAAAAGAAATTCACGACAAATTTTTCAATGTTTATAAACTCGTAAGTTAGAAACTATTCAAAAATCTATAAAAATTCTAATAAAGCCACCCAAGAGTCACGTCACTCGTATGCGTACCTCCCTATAACCGTAATTCATTTTGATACACGAAAGTCGAAAGTCACAACCTAAAGTCTCTCGTATGTGGCCTGTCTTCAATTCACGGACATTTGTGATTCCCTGGAAAATTACTTTGTATTGGCACTCACTTCTTGATTAATTTAAATTCATAATAAATTCTGGGTTATTCCAATATGTGACAGTTTATTTTTTTTTGTTAATCGTTTTATTTACTCTAGTCATCCTAATCATAATTTCTTTTAAAATAGTTTAAATAAATTTAAATTAAATCAATAACTTTATATACACCAATATTAAATTAAAATAAACAACACGATTCGAAGCCAATGGTTCCTTCGTCAGAATAAACGTACAATTAAAATTAACAAATATACCAGGTGCCCGGGGGTAAAATACGCTAACTTCAGTAGGCGATACATGATGGTAGAAGTAAAAAAGAAAACTTTTTTCTAAATTCCGATGTTTATTATTCCAAATGTTTTTCCACAGAAGAATATTTTAAATAAAAAAATTCAACTACTTAACCTAAAAACTACCTTAAAACCTTGGAATTTCGTAAAAAGTTGTTTGTTTTTTTACTTGTACAATCCTGTAGACTCACCCCCGAAGTTAGTGCACTTTACCCCCGGACACCCTGTATTATGTCAATTCTTATCGATAGTGGTATCCAGAAAACTATGTACATTATTTTAATTAAAATGATGCCACAGTAAATATTAATTATTGAAGAAGTAGTATAAAACAGTTTAATTTGAAAAGTTTAAATCTCTAAAAATGAACTTATTAAAGCCACTTTTCCATCTAAAGAAAATATCTTATATACATTAAAGAAAATTAAAAAAGTTAATTATACGAAGAAATTTATTTATCATTAAATAAATGCCAAACAGAATGCACATGATACCCAGCGCATATTAGATTTTGATTATTTTAAATATAAATGGCTTCAAGGTATTCCGACTTTACAATGAAAAATTTGAATTAACAATATTTGCGAAAGTCTTATATGGCACCCTTTCAAAATTTCTTATATGTCACAGCTACGTTTATCGGTTAAATAAAGTAAAATTTATAAACAACATGCGCACTGCTACTACTCGTGAGCATACCTTAAAATTTCAGAATGAAAATTTATTTAATCCTCGCAGGCAGTGCGAGATAACCCTGAGCGAGGGCTATGGGCGTCCCGGTGCTTCCCAGATAGCGTCGCGGCGCTCGCAATCGCACTGGGGTTGCGGCTTGTCCGTCGGAACCCGCTGCGAGCTGCCAGGCCGTATCGCGCGACTACAGTACTCGCCCGACCACCGAGCGACAAACATGCCGCGAGACGCTTTAACGTTCCGATCTCGGCTCGTCCTTTGAATTACGAAAACTCCCGTCACTACAACGAATAAACCCCGTAAACTTTATTAGTGACATAATAATTCTAGACACATATTAATATAATATGTTCTCTTCTGATTATTATTATCGATAAGGTTTTGTGTCGGGTGGTTTATCATACTATTACGGTGCAAAACTTTCCGCTTTTTACTTTTTTGAAGCTCGGTTCCGACGTGATATGACATTTATTAGAGGCGAAGTTTTTGAAAGTTGCTCGGAAGTTTCTTTTTTGACTAGACAAGGTGGCTGTTATGTATATCCCGTGTCGAGTTTAACGGTGGCGGTAATATTCAAGAGGATTTCTTCTTTTGTTTAGTAAGTCGAGTTTTTATATTATATTAAAATATTATTTCGATCAGTTTTATTTTGCATTTCATTGATTATTTTATCTGTACTTTTATGTTATTAAAATTATGGTTATATTATACATATTATGTTATTGAATTCTTGAAATTTTAAATCTTGTATCTTCATAAATACATTATTTTTTTGTTAATTGCCAATCTCAATTATTAGTTTAATTTTAAAGTTATTTAAAATAATTAATTAATCACTTTTTCTCATTCGTCATTTCTCAAATCAAATGTAGGGGACGAAGCAAAAGTAATTCGGAAGCAAAAAATAAACTCCTGATAAGGAATTTATTTGAAAACCGTACGATGAAAGGCGAATCATTACACACCTTTTTTCAAAACTAATATTACAAATTTATATTTTGCGAACACGCTTACCCCAGAATAGAGTAAAGTAAAGTTTAAAAAAAATCATCATAGAAAACCATTTAAAAATAAACGCATTACGTACATAACAATGAAATTTTTATAATATTTGATATATCTACATGGCCAAGCAAAATTCTATTTGATTTTTTGTACGAAATGCAAATGAAAATATATGTGAATTTATTGCAAAAACTGAACAAGATATTTGTCAAAGTGGCAGAGACGGTTTGCATAAAAATAATATCCATGGTACACTTCTTCAATACAAAAAAAATCTTTACTTAAACTGCTGTAGTACATTTATTCAACATTGTTGGAGATGTGGGAAATATTATTTTGTATGTATTTTAAATAGTGAAATGAAACAATGATATATTGCAAGGATGTCATTTCCTGAAACTTCAATAAGTTAACAAAATATCTGAGGTTATTTTTGTTACTATACTCGAAGACCGAAAGCAGTATGCGACGTTGGGAACGATTATTTCCAGGAACAAGGAGAACGTTTCCGGTACAATATGCGGGACGGAGAGCCAATAAAAACGGAATGAAATCCACTACAAAACAGTTTTATTTTCAAGTAATAATACGTAGGGGGTAGTTGTGCAAGTTCTGAACGAAGTTGGAAAGTCCTGAGCCATAAACAGGTGGTTGGAAAGCTTCCCAGCGTACGACTGTTTCAACTTTGAAAGGGGAATAAAAACTCTTTCTGATGTAATATCAGACGTAAAATAAGATTACCGGAAAACTTTGAGGAATGGGAGGTATTTCATTCATAAAATATGAGTTGCAGGTCACAGAATCCATTTAAGATGTTATTGTTTTACGTACATTAGATACATATAATCTTGAATCATTAATAGTTATGTTATTAATGTTTTATTTTCAATGATAAAATAATGTTTATAAGACAAAGTATTTTAAAGGACATCAAATTTTATTGGTCGCTTGAAATACCCATCTGTATTGAAAATACCTCCTGACTAAAGATAAATGCCGCCGACGGGAATAGAACCTGCACCCTTCTGATTGTCGGTCAGGAGCTCTAAACCACTAAGCTACGTGAGACTTATTCTCAACCCGCCAAATAATTTAATATGTAGTAGTATTTCATTAAAAAATTATTGCTTATTAGAATTTTCACGTGCAAAATAGTAGTTTAGAGCACCTGAACGGCAATTTCAGTCGAATAATTTGTAATAAATTATGTAAATTTATTGATGGATAGTTAGGGTCGACAAAATTGGGAAAGGGTTAGAACCTCGACTTGGGATGATGGTGTGTATTAAGTCGCAAACGAATGAACAAAAATTTAATTTTACATTAATAATAATTTTTGTATACTACAAACTAAATAGTTGTCTTTTTAAATATGCAAACAAATATGTAAACGAATTTCAAAACTACTGCAACCATTCAATTGTTCAATTTATCTTAATTTAGTTTAAGCCCGAGTTTCCCAAACTTTTTTTCCCCGTAGACCACTTGCCAAATATTTTTTTTCCGCAGACCCCCTGCCTGCCGAATATTGAATTTTCCTAAAACTATTAACGTCCCATGTGATTATCATTTATTTATTTAGTAAAAATATTCCCCTCCCTTGACTGTCTTACAACCGGGTGGCGGTATAGTTGCTCTGTCTTTACACTGTGCAGACAGGGGCGCCCTTGTGAAGTATTACACCAAATGAAAATGAAGCAGGATAAGCAACGGGAATTTCTTTCTGTAGCTGGCCCTACAAAACTGCCCCTTAAGTTCTTTGTCAGTGCTTATTCCGGTCAGTTCTTCTTGTCACATGATATCCGATTCTACAACGTTGCGTTTCTATAGTCAAAATGTCTTCAAACATAGTTTTCAAGTCTGTGTGAAGTGCATTTAAATGTTGAACGTCATTATTAACCTGGACGTTTTTTAAAAACAAGTTGGGGAACTAGAAAAATTCGCGGCTTCCAATGTGCAATGTTTTGCTTGAATATATTAATTCTGACGAGAAAAGGAACGTAGACTCTATTTATATACCTCAATTAACAACATTACGAAATACAAAAATAAAAATATGAAATAAGTAATTTCTCATATATTATATGTGTGTTAGGTCTATTGTGTCATTTACGAAACTCCTAAACGTTGACTTGAGGTAAATGGGGGTCCACTCGTATGTACCCCCATTTGAATCTCGTGGACCCCGAAATTTTTTTCTCGCTGACATAGACCCCCAGCATGCCGATATCGACCCCTGGGGGTCCATATGGACCACTTTGGGAACCTCTGGTTTAAGCTAACATTAATTTAATTATTGACAATAATATAAACTACTATCAACGGCAATAATAAAAAAAAATTAAGTCAAACAAAAAAGGCAATGGTCCCAACTGGGACTCGAACTCATGTCATCTACTCTTATCAGGTCAACACTCTACCAATTGAGCTACTGAGACTAATTGCAATGAAATTGTTGGCTGGGGTGGTGAATGAAAATTTTTTGCTTTCCATTAGAATTAATCCAAAAAATAATACATATTAATTTAAAATCAGCCATATGACTATAACAAACAATGTATTATTGGCTCACTAACTATCAATAGCAGGATGTACATACACTACCACGGCAAAACAATTTTATAATTATATTGGGATGAAATGGGTTAACCAATTCATTGTCTTCAATTCATTGGTGTTTAGAATCAATATTGTATCGCCTAGAAAAATAGCACATCTTTGACTAGGTAAAGATGTGAGTGATGAAATTTTTCACAATTCTTCAGGTTAAGTTTCTATTCTCGAGCTGCTTGGTAGGTGCCGATTTGTTACTCACTTCAGGCCAAGTCTTCTTTTTACGTTGTATTATGTGTATTGTCCGATATTGCGTCTTTGTTCATAAGAAACTGCAGAAAAGATAAAGAAACTAACGGGAGAAACCGCGTTTCGTTGATGATGATAAGAAAGAAAAATTTATCTTTTTGAAAATCGAATAGATAAGGTTTGTAGTATGACATCAAATTAAGCAAAGAAGATAAAAAATATTTGTGAACTCAAAAGAGACACCTACGTAATTTTCTCTACAAAAATCAGCTATCGTGATCTCCATCAGCTAGGATTGCAAAAAAGAAAACGCTCAAAAAAGTCTCGAGAATAATTCCTTGAGATGCACATTCCTGATATTTCTAAGAAAAATCTGCAGTTTCATCTTTGAAATAATTCTGCATTTCCTGGAAGCTGAAAGGAATAGTAATCAGTACGGCCAATATTTCCCCGGGACGAGTAAGTCTCGGATAAAAGTATTTAACTAGATCAACTGTAACATTATAAACATTATTTTGGTAAAATAACAAATTGGTTTTGTTATGTTTTTTATTATTATTTGCTGAATTTAAAAAATATATATATTTCAACCGGAACAAAGTATTATAAATTTGTGATAATCTATCGATCGAAGTCACTAACTGGATCGGCGTATACCATGGATTCTACCCTCCGAAGCAGATCGCTGCAACCTTCCGGTTTGCTCCGGTCGACTTCTGCCACTTTAATTCACTAAACCTTAAATCCATTCCCTGAAGCTGCAAAAAACTTGATAAAGCTTCTAAAGCTTTAACCTTATAATTTTCCAAAGCTCGTTTTATGGAAAATGGAGAGACAATTTTGTAATTTCTTTGAACAATATTTTTTTGACATAGGACATTAAACTAGTGCTAAAGATAATTTCTAATATTTATTAAATACGTAGATTTGTAAGTGTAAAATTGATTGATTTTTAGAACTCGTTAATCTTACGCAAGACGAAAACCAAATCAAAACATTTCACCACACAAATATTTGCATAAAACGAGGCCTAATCTCTTAATCCCTTGATCCGAAAATAATCTCCAAAAGAACATGAAGCGCCTCTTTGATGAACTTATTGTTTGAACACAGAGAGACAGTGATGTAAAACAAGACGACGATTCCCGAAGTTGTGAGATGGATGCACGATGGCCCAGATCTCCAAACCTCCAAACTTCCGCACAGAGATCTCGTCCATAGCGAAAGACAGTTTTCAACTACACAATGGAAAAGTGACAAACGACAAAATTGAAGTTTAGCGCGATTAGCATATTATTCAGAGGAAGTTAGGAGTTAGGAGGAAGACAGAGCGCGTGGCTATGGTTATTGCTGTGTGTAAAGCTCTGTTTAACATGCGGTTTAGGCCTTAACACAAATTAATAGAGGTTAATAAAATTATATTTACTTAATGAATAAAACGAAAATTAATGTTCCGTATTAGGAATGCTAAGAAGCGTAGCCTTCTTCGTGTACCTGTTCATATTATGATATTATATACAAAAAATTAAGATTTTAAAAAGTGTTAATATTTCCATTATATACCGTTTTCGATATGTACATTTTCATATTAATTCATTTTTATTTTCTTATTTTCAATAAAAATTCAAATTTTTTGTACGGATCGCTGAAAAATCAACAAATTACTTCTGTCTTTACATATAATTTGCTTTTTATCAGTAAGTTGTAGAAAAGATTGAATTGTTGATAAATATTGTCGTGAAAATAATTGTCACTAAATTTACAAACAAAATGATTAAATTGTGTTGTGTTTATTAAATTAAAAAATTATGCCAGCACACCGTGACTACTTTTTTGTTATTTTAAAAATTCTAGTATTATGAATGTTTTATAATAAAACTACTAAATAAATTATAAATTAATTATGGTGGTTTTTGCGTTAGTTATCTCGATTGAGTCATTAATTGAAACTACTGAAGTAAAGGTTAACGAAATAATACTATCAGTATGCAAATTATGCGTACACGTGCTGGGTATGTACGAATGTATAACTTCAATGCATTTAATGAACACCTACAATATTCTGTGAAGGTGCGAATAATTTCAATAATCAAAGACGTTGTACTATTGGTGGAAAATTATAATATTTAAGGATAAACTTTTTGGTTTTACGTTCCATAATTCATTTAGGGTATACCTAAAAGAATTCATAATCTGCTCTTTCACAGATGGCGCTAATTTAATTACCTAGGAAAAAAAACATTTTGTGAGTTATGCATTTAAATATTAAGATGAATTATTTCTTTTCGCCCGTAGTAATAATTTTGTCCGTATACAAAGTCAATTCTATCAGGAAACGCATACAAATATAATAATGTATCAGTGATTAAATCCAATTTTGTATTTGTATGCCTTTCCTTAAAGAATTTATTAATATTCTGTATGCGCGCAAAAAAAAAATTCATATAAAAATTTTAAAACTGATTTACTTATTTCAGCCAAAACTATTAAAATAACTATTACCACTGGACTATGACGGCCGGCATAGTCCAGTGGTAACGCATTGGACTGCCATTCCGAAGGTCGCGGGTTCGAACCCGGCGTGCGCAAATAAATTTTATTTGATTAATTTGTGTTATTTCATAATTAATTAATTAAAATAATATATAGTATATTTGCGGCACGTTCCAGAGTGGAAGATACTACCAGTATCGCCCTGATATAAGACAACCATTCAGAATTGAAACGTTGCTCCAAATGGCTTTAGCCGTGTTTAGTGACTAGATCTGAATAGCCAGGTACTTCCCCACCTTCCTCTTTCCCTTCCCCACTTACCTTCAGCCTCACAACATCCCCCAATTGGGGATGCCATAGTCTCACTGGCTCCAGACGGGAGCAGTTGGGACTCTTGTGAGGCATTCACTGTAAAAAAAAAAAAAAAAGCACAATCTATGAAAGAGCAGATTATGCATTCTCTTGAGTGCACCCGTAAGCTACGACATTGTTTGAAAATATGATTGGTACACCACTAAATAATATCATAAATGCCTTCATAGCATAGGAATAACTGATAAAGAAGAGATGATATTTTTATTTCCTCCGAAACATTTACTTTACTTACACGTTTATTGCAATGTCAATTGTTTAAATTCTGTGAAACAATTTGCTCTAAGTCAAACTATAAACGGATAAACATACAATTTATAAAACTACAATCCAATTTTTACAGGCATTAAAGTAATAATAAAAAAGACTTTATCCGACCATGTTAGTATCGTCTTTTTGTTTAAAAGTATTAATTTCTCTCTCAAACAGTTTCAAAACTGTCTCGAACTGCGAGACCGCTCATACTTGATGTTGGCTTAGTAATAATATTATTCCACGATATCCACTTGAATAATAAATATAAAATAATAGGAGACTTAGCACGGTGGCATTTGCATTGTATGGCTCGCTTTATAATTTCATCTCGGTATAACGCAATCAGAAATCACAAACCAGATAATCTCTTAATTGTCAGAAATATGCCGAACGAAATGCATGACCAATATAGAAATATTTTCTTAATTATTTTCAACATTTTGAGAGTAGAGTGCTGGGTGGTTAAATTTGGACGTGTCTGTGTTGGTCAACCTCCTTCCCATCCTCAGAGCGCGGGTTAAAAGTACTAACAAATCAGTGCCCCCTGGTCTCCCGGTCGCACCGGGATAGGAGTGCTCCTGGCTGGGGTGGTACAATCGTATCGTAATTATTTTGAACATTTTTATAAAAGTTTATGTTATGTACATTTTTATGAAAGCACTATGAAACAATACATAACAAAGGATACAATACGACAGAGGGAAACACAAATAATAATCATCAATATTACTATATAATTATATCATCTTCCAAAGAGGCTACATTTTATTATATTTTTTAATTTTTTTTATTGATTTATTTATTTACGGTTCAAGTTCCTTCAAATACAGAATAAAACATTTTTTACAAAAACAAAATACAAAATAATTATACAGTGTAAACATACTTGTACGATAACTACATTTACAACTAAAATTTACCATGATAAGGTTAACTAATAACTATCAAAACACATGTTTAAACATTTTTGTGAGTACTTATTATTGTTATTGCAATTAACATTTTCAGAGATCGCATGCCATAATGTACCAAATTTGTAGAGCTTAAAAACATGGAATAAACGGTAAAATCTGGATGGATTTATTGGTTGTAAACCGCAGTAAGCAGCTTCATATTAATATTTTGAGAAACGGTATTAATTACATAATATGCTATATGTATATAAATGACACCAATCGTTTGGAATCGTTCGGAAATTGAGTTTATAAACGAATTGGTAATGACGTTATTTTTGCAGAGAAAAATATATTTTAATGTGTGAATTCAGTTCATGTTTCAATTCAATGCATGTCTGTCAATAATGGAATTAATAATTTTTAAAAATGACATCAAAATCCAATCTTCTGTCGGACAGTTATGGTATGCTTAGGAATAAACATTTTTTTATAACATTTATTAAATTCGTTTTTTAAATAATTGAAGATACTAGTTTTGTACTAGTCATCACTATCAATCAATTATTATTATTCATTAGCATGTAGATTTTACTAGTATTTTAGAGTATGTGTGTCAGTAATAAAAGTCTGTAAATAATAGAAAATACTACAGGGTTTTCCAATAAGATTTGTTATTTTGATATTCAATCGTAAAAGATCAATGATTTCGTTGCTTGTGTGGCACGTAGCGCCGTCTTGTTGAAAGCAAACGTTGTACAAATCAATTCCATCTAATTCCGGCCATAAAAAATCATTAATCATCTCTCGATAGCGCAATCCATTCACCGTAACTGTTGCTCCAGTCTCATTTTCGAAAAAGTAAGGTCCAATGACTCCGCCGGACCATAAACCGCACCAAAAAGTCACACGTTGAAGATAGAAAGGCTTTTTAATAATAACTCTTGGGTTTTCCGAGCCCCAGATGCGAAAATTTTGCTTACTGACGAAGCCACCGAGGTGGAAATGGGCCTCATCACTCAATATGATTTGCATTTGATTCATTCAAGTGAATTTTAATATTTTCAATGCGTTGTTGAAGCGTGCATCGTTCCATTTTTATTGATGGCGTAGTTTCTACTTGTCAAATGTCAAAAAATGACAGCTTCAGAAGTAACATCTACCGAAATAGCGGGCTATTCAAAATAACACCTCTTATTGGAAAACCCTGTATTATGTTTGTACGCTGATTTTGTCGTTGTACGCTGATTTTACCTGATTTCTATATATATTTTCTTTCTAATTAAACATGTACATCCTGTTAATTAACTAATCATAATAAAAAAATCGAATATATGATTTGTTATATTGCTTTCAAATAAGTATTTAACCATTAATTATCGTGTGCAAGATTACTTAATCAAGATTAATTTATCTATAGTTAATTGTAATCAAGATTCCGGATATATTTAGTGATAGCCCTCACTTTTCAAAATATCTTGAATCTCTTGTTATAAATGAGACTTCACTTGGCTCAAATTTTATTGTCTCTTATTTTGTTATTGTTGTTTTACATATCTACCTACTAATTGTTTATTTTTACGTATTAATATATATTTTATTGCTATTTACCGTTATTGGAAGGTAGTTATTACTAACCCTTTGTTATTTTTTGTACGTTACCTGTTATTTTCATTAATAAAACAAAATAAAGAAATTCATGCAACGCAATAACATATTTAAGCTGAACACATTAAAATGGTTCCCACCTGGACACCGTGTGTTCAATTCCTTGGCAAGCTCCTCCAGTCATCCATCACGATATAACCAACATTTGAAGCAGACGAAAGACTTTAGTTGCGGCGAAGCACAGTGGGCTGAAAATTGCCTTTCATAGACATAGAGACTTGAATTTTCAAGTGTATTTTTTTTGGCTAGAAATGGATTCTGCTGATCATTACTATGCTATAAAATTTCGTACGAAGCAATTGCGTGTACAAATGAAGGAGTTGTGTGCTTTTAGGCTTGCAGTTTAAATAAAATATTGTAAACTAGACAAAGCATACTCATATGTAAAGCATTTACGCATTAAAATGAATCATTAACATAAAAAAGTTTTTTTTTCAACTTTGAGGATTTAAAAAAACAAAATCACAAGTTGCGCCATAATACAAAGTATGTCAAAAAATACAAATAAATAGTAGTATATCTGTGTGTATGGATATAATGGTCAACCTTATGATTCCAGAGATAGCCTGATTTTTAATATCATTGCCATACAAATTTTTCTTAAAAAAATGATGACTCCTTCATTTGTACACGCAATTGCTTCATACAAAATTTTATAGCATAATAATGATCAGCAGAATCCATTTCTAGCCAAAAAAAATACCCTTGTAAATTCAAGTCTCTATGTTTATGAAAGGCGATTTTCAGCCCACTGTGCACAGTCTTTTGGCTTGTAGTGTTAATAAAATATTGTAAACTAGACAAAGCATATTCATATGTAAAGCATTTAAGCATTAAAATGAATCATCAACATAAAAAAGTTTTTTTTTCAACTTAAGGATTTAAAAAAAAAAATAATCGCAAGTTGCGCCACAATACGAAGTATGTCAAAAAAATACAAATAAATAGTTGTATGTCTGTGTTTAATGATAGAATGGCCAACCTTATGATTCCAGAGATAGCCTCATTTTTAATGTCAGTGCCATACAAATTTTTTCTTAAAAAATGATAACTCCTTCATTTGTACACGCAATTGCTTCGTACGGAATTTTATAGCATAGTAATGATCAGCAGAATCCATTTCTAGCCAAAAAAAATACCCTTGAAAATTCAAGTCTCTTTGTCTATAAAAGGCGATTTTCAGCCCACTGTGCGACGCGACGGTTGGAATCTGTTACAAAATTTTAAAAAGTCTTCCTAGTGGCGCTTCGCTCGCGTGTGTCGCCCCAGCTAAAGTCTCTCGTTTGCGGACTGCCTTACTGTGATGGTAGTAGATTTTTTTTATGTTGTCAGGTTTTTAATCCTGGATTGTTTGTCTTTCCTTATATAATTTCTCATTTTATCCCTCTGTCTCAAATGTACATACAATATGATAGAATGAACTGATAACATAACAGTGACTTGTTTTGAAACATTTCGTTATTTAGAAATATATTCTCTTCTGCTGTTTTATCACAGGTTCTCTCTCCTGAATGATTATATGTCTTCTATTATGCTTTTTTATTAGCTACACACAGATGATCCTGAAGAAAAAAATCACTCACAGCCTACGTCATCTTTGGGGATGCTGTGTAGAAGGTAACGTTTTTGGGAAGGGAAGGAGAAGAAGTTCTGGGAAGGAAAAAGGTATGAGGGATGGGTGGGAGTCTGGGGTCATTCTTTCCAGAAGTGACGGACGTATGAGTCTCATTCTCACTGCGGTGCAAGGCGATGGGTCGAGAATCCAGCTGGAGAAGTCAAAAGGTCTTCCTCGACTAGTATATCCCGATCTGGCCAGCCATGCAGTAGGTGGGCAAATGCATATGCTGCCAAGACCATGACAAACCTTACACCATGAATCCGGGCACCCCTGCATCACTAAACGTAGCGTACTACTTGGTGTGACCTATGGCAAGAGTGTTTGTTTTCCAATAAATGGTCCCCGGGCATCTCTTTGAGTTTTTATAATGTTTGAATTATTTTCACTCACGTGCGAAAGCCCTATAAAAATCCAATAAATTAAATAAATAAATGAACCCCTTTATCGACACGAGCATTAAGATAAAAGGAAATAAATGATTTCTGTTTTCCAGAAAAAAATGTTTGTTGTTGATAGACATTACGTACATTTATGTAATAAAGCATTCCATGACATGGGAATATGCAGGGGGAATAATAGAGTACCAGGCATAACGCTAATAGAAATATATCTGACATCTACTACGTAATACAATTATTAATATACGCGCGTCTACTTTGTCGGTTACTCACTATGTCGTTACGTTCCATCTCAACTTGTTTGCATTGCTAATTATTTGATGTCTTGCGTAACTATTCGAGTCTATTAATTGTTAACGATATTATTTTTTTGTCTTTTACTTAATTATTTTAAAATATTTATTTATTATTTTCACAATTTTTCAATTTTCTTTGAAAATTTTCAGAAACAGCTCTCTTGAACAAAAAAATGTTTTTCAAATATTAAATATGAAAATAATGGATACGGTAGAGAAAAACAAGAAAAAGAGATAGTGTTATATTATTATTGAGAAAAATTATATTATTATTTCAATAATAGTTATTATTATTACAATAATAATAACTTTTTACAATAATTTTATTTGTACCAAGTGCTACTAGTTTGGAAATAAGATTAAATTGTCAAATCCTTTTTTTAAGTTAATAACTGATTGGCAAATATTCAACGCTTTTTTATACTAAGATTTATGTATTTCAGATGTCAAACATAAAATTTTGATCTTAGCCCACAAAAATAAGAAATTTATCTTAATGCTTTTATTAGACACTAATGATTTTTTCTCATTGATAAAATCACCCCCTAAAGTTTTGCGGTATGAGTGTGGAACACGGTGTGTATGATAATCACATTGTAAATTGAACATACGTTAAAACAATATATTTTTAATAATTATGTAGGTATATACGTAAATGCGCATACTACAACGAGAACAAATATAATATAAACAATAGGATACTATAAGAATATCGAAAACAGGAAAAATTAGTTGATTTATATGTTTACTTAAGAAAAAAATGCCTATTGTTTCGTTACTATATTCGTGAAATCTAATAAGTGACATAGTAGTTTTAAAAAAATACTGAAAACCTTTTAATATATTACAGATTAAGTTAGTGTTAATTTTCTCAATTAAATATATTCATTAAATTTGTAGAGGAATTCAAGTGTCACACATTGGTGAAACGTATATAAATGACTCGTTTTTATGGGTTTATCAGTCTATCCCTGTTATAAATGTAAAAGTTTGGTATCCTCTCCGTATCGTGGTATTTCTCCTTGAAACCGCTATTTGATATATTCAACACTTTTTTTTTTTTTTTTTAATTAAAAAGAAAGACAAACATTCCCGGGTTACGAATAACCTGAAAATATTTGAAAATCTCCTACTACCACCACAGAAAGCCGAAAAATGTTGCTTGTGTTGTGATGGAGGACTTAGCCAGCCGAGGAATTGAACACGCTACGCATGGGTGGGACCCAAGCGCGATGTCAACTCGGCCACCGACCGGTCACTACTTCGATATAAGCGCCCTTAGGGTGATATTTCACAAAAAAAGTCTCTTTATTAGTTGATTTTCCATCTTTGAAAAACTGATCAAAATAGTCCGATTTATAAAATAATGTCGAAGTGATATATTTGGGTATAATACAATCATAAAAATAACATAAATTATTATAAACTTAAAGTAGGAAACCCAATAGCAGACAAAATAAAGGAAATAGAGAAAACTGTGCGGCCTTTTTGTAAAAAAATTAAATTTGGAATTGAGTATAAAACACCCATCAATTTTTTTTAACATAAGGTAAAGCATCTTCTAATAATATATTTATTTATGTTTCATATTGTGATAGAGAGGCTTTTAAAAAAATCAATTTAAAAGATTTTAAAGGCATTTTTTGCGAGTTCATTTTAAAAATAGGAATTTTGAATATTGTAAAAGAACTTTGTAATTCAACATAAATCTGTCGTTTATAAATTAAATTTACTAATCAAACTGCTTTTTTAAATCAGTTTTATACTCACCATATTTGCTTAGTATTTTTAAATAAAGTCACCAACTCACAAATAATTGCCAAGTCGACTCTAAAGTCATTAAACATCTAAATAATAATGGCCTATATTTTACAATAGAAATAATTAATCTATCGGTATCATGTACTAACATATGTTACAATAGAAACACAGGCCATTTAGTAGATTTAGATTTTTATGGCCTTTATTTTTCTATAGAAATAATTTATTTATCGGTATCATGTACTAACATATCCGTAATAGATATTTTCTATATCTTGATTTAAAAAAAATCTACAGTTTGGTCGAGTATTTTGGCCTCACATCCAAATTTAAGTTTTGTATGAAAAATACCGCACAGCCGTTGCATCTTAACGTATTACATCAATATAAGAAGCTATTATAATTATTCAAAAAATCTTGTCTATAACTGACCAATGTTATTATGCCTAACTACCCGTAATTATTTAATTACTGGAAACTAACATGCGACAGTGAACACAACTAAAATGGGAAACCAACAGAAAATATTAGAAATTACCACCGTTGAAATAAGATTATGATTTAAAGATACCTATTATACTATTTCACGAGTATTAATTAATCATTTTTTTTATGTTGCTCGCCTCTAATTTAATTATAAAATATATAAAGAAATATTTCGGTACCCGGTCATTGGCGGAGTTGAAAATGTACGTATTTCTTAAAAAAAAGTAAGGAACTTCAAATAAATATTTAATTTGCAAAAAAATCATAATTATCTAACGTCAACATAATATTTATATACCAGACAACATTATAAACTTTCAAGATTATGGTTTAAAAATACCTATCCATCTAAAGATGTCAGAAAGGGTGAAACTGACCCGATCAAACATCTGAAAATGTATTTTTTTATTAAATAAACAATAGTTTTGAACAGTACCTCTATTTCACTTGGATGCAAAATTATTTATTTGAAACCATGACTGTAGTGGCAACACCATTTATTATTTATTTTTTTTACTATGTAATCGCACGAGAGACCCAACTGCTCCCAACCGTCTGGAGCCAGTGAGACTAAGGCATCCCCAATCGGGGTATGTTCCAGGCGCGGTCCGTCTATACGAGTAAAAAGATTTGGACTTTTAGCCGTTAACAGCAATACTGCAATTTAAATATTTTAATATTTCTACAGCGACCTTAATGTGATTTTTTTTACAAAAACACATTAAGGAACAAAGGGACATGGTGCATGTTATCATCCTGTTTCTGTGTAGTACGCATAACGAACGACATAAATACTGTAAAAGGTGTAAAACACCCTGAGGTGTGGAAGCGATCTGTAAACCATATCCAAGAATGCTAGAACGTTCGTTCTTTCCGCGCATGCTCACTGACACCCGCAAGCCAATATCTTCGTCAACTTTATACGATATTAATGACAGCATCCAACGTACAAAAACGGTCTTTAATACTCATATGTATAATGCACAGAATCATATACTCTATTACTAATCCATTAGATTGTATGCGTGCGCTACTTTGACAGTTTACTTTGAGCTTGGATCATTGGATAGTTCGCCAACGTGTTCTAAATGATAATAGTGAATTGTGTGGTTGTATAATTGAATCATTAATATTGAGAATATTATAATACTGGAAATATTGAGTTATGGAGCTTAATGGATTTATGGAGATAATTTTAGACAATAATTGAATCTTGTTCGAGGGCTAGAGTGTAGATGTGCATATTTGATATCAAGTACGTAGTAAGTACTAGTAAAAACATTTGATGTACAGCATCCCTTCTACAAAAAAGTCACCGACCGCCACTGGTATGTTCTAAGGCAGAAAGTGGAGAGGAAGGAAGAGAGATGGGAAAAAGGAAAGTGGGGAAGTACCAGGCTATTCAGATCTGGTCACAAAACACGATCAAAGCCATTTTAAGAAACGTTTCAAATCTGAATGGTGTTCTTACACCAGGGCGATACTGACAGTATTTTACACTTTGTAACGTGCCACAATTTCACTATATATTATTTTAAATTAGTAATATGTGAAATAACACAACGCACTCAAATAAAGTTTACTTGCGCACACCGGGATTTAAAACCGCCACCTCTAGCTTTCTAGTCGAGAGCTTTACTCCTCGACATAATTACGTCAAAATAACGAAAATATTGGTATCCACGATTTCTCTGAGCTTAATTTTATCATACAATATTTTTACATTTTTTTCGCCTGGCTGTCATTTCTCGCTAAAAACCATTATCAAACATTAACTCGGTCACACACAGTCAATCTGTTAATATGACTATTCCGTTCATAAATTTTATTCCGTAAACCGTTACATATTTGTTGCGAAATTTAACATGAAAACAATGTTTATTTTTAAATATTGTTGACTGGACACGTTTTTTTAGTATTTACCCATTTATAATGATTAAATATAGATATGTTATGAGAATAATAAAATTATTTATTGGACATATTTTTTTAGGTAACCACAATATTCTTTTATTATGAGAAGTTGTTACGCATAAATTCTCCACATTAACCACCTACACCATTTTATTAAATTCATTTTTAATATTATAACAGATTGAGAAGGAAATGAATTTAGGTTATAAGCTACAAAGGATGTTGGTACTTAAATAATTTATACAGTGCGGGGGTAGCGTAATCACGAAAAAATATTCAAAAAACTTACACAGCGGGTAATTCATAAATTCTCGATAAACTCAATTATAAAAATATGATAATCTAAAAGCTTTATAGACGGTATTCCCTTCCACGATACTACGGAGTGGTGTAGGTGTTTATTCTGATAACACCTTCGTCATTTTAGCTGAGAGCACGAGACGTGATTTTATCTCCATATTTTATGGTAGTTTGCTCCAAAGCTTATTGATAGATTATTATTAACTTTCTCTCTGATGGGCAGCTAATTTAACTCAATTTATTGTTACAGGACCTACAGAGATTTGTTTTTTATTTATGTATGTACGCTCAGGTGGAATTTACATAGATTTAAGTGAATGGTGATGAATAGTCCATTTCGAATGGTGAAGTACTATTTTGCAGAATGGAGACTTCGACTATAAAGTCTACAGTGTTGTCAAGAATGGATACGTGATGGAGCACATGACCAGTGAAGTAAAATTAATTTGTCAGTAACACACAGAGAAAAATTAAATACCTACTCACATCTTTAAAGAACGGTTAAAAAACGATGATGACTGGAAAAAAATT
This sequence comes from Hesperophylax consimilis, assembly GCF_061612785.1. Classification (NCBI taxonomy): domain Eukaryota; kingdom Metazoa; phylum Arthropoda; class Insecta; order Trichoptera; family Limnephilidae; genus Hesperophylax; species Hesperophylax consimilis. The sequence goes on from NC_142838.1 coordinate 22,914,525, forward strand.
AAGAACTTAGTCGAGGTAAATGCTTTTTTAATTGTGCAGAAGACATTGATATAATTGAAATATTTGGTTAGCCGATTAACGATATTCGTACAAATTGCGTTATTAAATTTGAAAAAAAAAACAGCAGTATAATTCGTACTTATTCGCACCTAACCTAACCTAACCTAACCAAACCTAACACTTTTGCCTTAGGTTACCCCAAGTAGTTAGTAGTAGTTACGTTTGGTGATTTAGCAGCGGTTCCCGGGTTTGTTCAAGTCATGCCGGAGGATGCGTTTGCCCACCTACGCATGCTACTGGTTGAGGGAGACCTTTTGACCTTTCCAACTGGTCTCTCTCAACCCATGGTCTTGCACCGTAACGGGAGGGATGGATTCATACGTCCGTCACTCCTGGATACACTAACCCCTAGATTCCCACCAACCCTTCATACCTTTTTCCTTCCTCTCCTTTTTTCCATAAAAAAGATCCTCCACACAGAATTCTTAAAGATGACAGGGTTAATGTAAAAAAAAATATATATTTATACCGACGATCGGATAGTTTTTACGAGTGTTTAGATAAATATTATGACAAGGAGAAGAACTTATCTACCGCCACTGCTCCGCCCCTGCTCCGCCCCTGCCCCGCCCCTGCTCCGCCCCTGCCCCCTTCGTATATTCTTTTGTGAGATTTTTAAAGTTCCGCTAACAACGGACACGTTCTGTTTTAGTAATGAACTGCCCGGACGGATTACCATCGGCCATCCAATTTTATTATTCAGGAAAAATCTTTTTATCCCCCGAAAACAACACAAAGCCATCCCGGAATCCGCAATGTGTGTCCGCGATAAACGCCAAAAATGTATTTGTACACATTCGGACTAGTGATGGACAAGATCGAAACATTTGAATAATACAATTACTTTTCGATTAACCACATTCTTGAACGTGCGGTTACGATTAAATTTTATTTATCCACTGTGTTTTGTCGTATTTTAATTATATATAGTAGTCAATCAGTGAAAATGATATTATCAACTCTCAAATGAAAAATGTGAAACAAAGAAATGAGAAAAAAGTTTCAGTCGCTTCTAGGAATTGAACCAAGGGCCTCAGTCTACCACTGAGCTAATCCGACCATAGCCCTTCCGGCGTTATTAACTGTACCATACTCTGACTAAGAACTATCTGTGGTGACTACCGGCTGCGCCAATTTGTAATGTCAACTATGCCAATTTGTAATGATCTGCTGCACTAACTATTTGTGGAGGACTGGTTCCTATTTGTATATACTTACCCCCTCACTAATAAATGTGTTTTAAATTGTACAACAACTGATAAAGAACCATTTACCTTTATTTTTATTTTTGTTAAATTTATAACACGTTTATTAGTAACGCCCTTAGTGTATTCTTATGGCAGAGATTCAGTTGATCATCTTGTGTATTATAATAACAGGTTGGTTTAATAATACTATTGGAGTGTAGGTATATTATTTACACTTTTTCGTTGCCTCACCTTACCTTAGAATGAAGCTACTGGTAAAAAGATGAAACAAAAGACGACCTACCCATATATACTAGTCGTTATTATGTTGCTATCACTTTCATAAATTTAGACGTACGTTCATTCCACTAAGTAACAACATTATCTTAATTTTCTCAATGCATATTTTATTGGCTGATTGCAAGATTCTACCCGAATTTAGTTCCAATCTAGATTGTGTCTTCGATAAATACATCCATTTTTTTTAATATGGTACCTACGTCTATAAAATTTCTCACACTTTAACAACTCTCAATTATTAAATATTACCATTTTAAGTTATTCCACTATAAAAATCTTCAAAACAATATGGTATATATGCAGCACGCTCCAGAGTGGTAGGTACTTTCAGCATCGCACTTGTAAAGGACCACCGTTGCTTGAAATGAATTTGGTGATCCGATCTGAAAATTCAAGTACCTACTGAATATTCATATTCCCCCTCGCTACCTACAACCCTATGACAAATTTTTTTAATTTTTTTATTTATTTATTTATTTCATTCAAAAAAACAGTTACAATACCCCAAATGGTTGGGAGAAATTGGTACTCTTGTGCGGTATTCTCACATAATAATTTAAAAATATCTATTCAATTCTACCGGAATAAAGCCTGTTTTTTTGGTTTGCCGTTTCCTTTTATTTCATAAAAATGTTTTTTCTAAATAACATTTTGACGTGTTCCTCTTTCAAAATTATCATTTCGAACAGGTAATTAATTTCCATCTGTCAATTTTTTCTTTTTCAATCCACAAACATCCAATAGAAAACGCAATCTCTTGTCAGTAGTGTGCCGGTATAAACGTAATTAAAAACAAACAAGGATTCCTATGATCGCTCACAAAATTTTAATGAAATTGTTGTATTTACTCTAAAGCCATTGCAAATTTTAACTTTTTTGTCTCCATTCCAGTAAAGCGTAAAATGAGTCCAGTACTGATTACTTACCCATGTACATTGCTTTTTTTGCTTACTACCAATTTATAATTTGTACTATTATTAAAAGATTCCTTAAAGTCGGCTTTGCGTAAGATCACCATTTTTAAAGAGAAGGTCAACCGAAAGTGCGGTTCCAATGTAAAGTGATTTTAAAAGGCGAGCATTTCCAATATTTTATCTTTTTACTACTCTCATTTTCTCCTCCTTACAGCGTTTATGAAGGGGTCGCCAAAGTTTCTCTGATCCCCGAAGTAAAAATTACTATCAAAATAGTAGGTATATAAATGAAAAACACATTGTTAAAATTGTACCAAGAACTTGCCATATCGATGTTATTGGAAACAACAGAGAAGGGCATATGTTGTGCATGTCATAAATAAATAATAATGTATTATTACAAAGTAAAATAATTCAATATATCTTATAACTTACTTCAACCAGATATTTTTGACTGTTCTCAAAAGTGGTTGAAGTGGACTTTGGTGACGACACGTGGAAGAATTTTTGTTGTTGTTTGTTTTTGGAAAAAAAACACGGTCACCGTTGACCAAAATTTAGTCCAAATAATGACGGAAATCACTTGTTAAAGTAACTACTTTCCTAAACACACGATTTAACCAACAAAATAGTGACGCTCGTGTCGAAAGTTAAAAAAAAATATAATTTAAGTACACGGCCTCGATGGCCGCGGGAAAGGCTCTAGACTAAAATTTTATGTGATGAATTTGTGTGATGAACCCGCAACACGTTTTAGAGTGAAAGATACTCTCAGTATCGCCCTGATGTAAGACCACCATTAAGAATTGAAACCATGCTTGAAATAATTTTAGCCGTATTTTTTGACCAGACCTAAATACATAGTCTCACTGACTCCAGACGGTTGGGAGCAGTTGGGACTCTTGTGCGGTATTCACAAAAAAAATTATGACTGAAAAATATATACATTTTTGGTATTTCTGAAATTTTTTGCAGCCAATAAGAGTCGTGTAGTTATTATGAATTCGTTATAATTTACCAAAACATGATTTTTTAAACTATTATTATACGTAATACTGTACTGGAATTATATTGCTAACAATCTCAAATCCTTTCTTACACCTGACCCTTCAAGGTTCAGTGGGCATCCAAGCTTAGAAGAAAAATAAGGTACATTTCCCCATTGATTTTTGTTTGGGCGACAAGTGCGTAGGTAAATAATCGTTTCTGCCACCGCCTTCTTGATAGCGGGTGGGTAGGTGCTCTAAACCAATAGTGGATACTTGATAATATGTTTTACGTGCAATCAATTTATTCCAACCAATGATTAATAGTCCAGGTTATAAATGACCGGGCATTGCAAATGCTTAAAGCTATGTCAGTTATTGATTGGGTTGAGCCAGCTTAATCATCCTTGGATCCTTGGAGGCGTTATAAGAGATGGTCAGAGCGTAATGGCAAGTCCATTATTGTAATGAAGATTCGTGGAGTTATTGGTTCGGCGATTATGCCGAGGGAGAGGGACTCGTTGAAGTCCAAACTCATCACAAAACTTTCCCATTGCCGGGTGAATAAATATTTGTTTGAATAATAATGATCTCACCTAAATTTCATTCCATTTTACTGATATTTCAATTGTTATTAGCATAAACCAAGATAGTTTAAACGAGATCAAAGCCTCATTCCTATAATCTCCGCGTCGATGAACTCAGTAGAATAATCCATTTCGTAAGGTTTGGAGGATTATTCTATCAAGTATTAAATTGCAAAAAATGTTGAAAAAAAAATGTTTTGGAAAATCAGATTTTTTATTTCTTTGCCAAAACGTAAATCTTTGGTAAAAAACTAACTGCTAAAAAGTTGGAAATGAAGCTCTGAACTCATGAAATTAGCACAGCTTTTCCTTAAAAAACTAGATTTTCATCTCCCCTTTTCCATCATGAGCGTTTAAATATTCGTCCAAGTGTCTAAAAATAAGAAAATAATGTTCTGTAATTTGTAAATTTAATATAAATCAATTGTTCAAAAACGCCTTGTAGATTTACTTCTAATATAATATATTCAATAATAAGTACATAATATCCACATTTAAATTCTCTAGGTTATTCGTTTTGGGTATTAGGCATATAATATTTTATAGCAGCGTCGTGCTACGTTCTAATCCGATAGGCAGGAAAGAATTTCGGAAAGGATTTCATTCAGTGGAGGATCGAGGATAGAATAGGATACTTCAAGAACTAGAAAAAAAATCTAAAAAGTAGTTGATAGCTCGAGCAGTCATATTGGTCGAGTTCCATGTAGCTGGAACCGACACATCTACTGCCTCTCAGAAGAAATTTTACCCAACGAAATGGTGTGTTATAGAGTTATTTTGTTGTTTATTTATTTGTTGACTAGCAAGTGAACAGTCACATATCTTTTATTTTGGAGGTCAGTGTGAGAATTTTCATCAATCCCCACATTTTTTAAAAGGTTTAATTATCATAATAAATCAAAATATTGCTAACAGCTATCCAACTATGTCAAAGTTTCAATACTCTTTTGTTCGAATCTTGTTCGATATTTGAAAAATGTAGAACAAAAAATATTGTTTTTTTTTCAAGCAAATGTACTTAAATATAATATTATGATTTAATTTAATGAGTTCTACAAATTAAATTTGATACCAACAAATAATGTACATTATTTTAAATTTCAGTCAAAAATAGATGTGCACATTTTACAATGCCAGAGTTCAAATATGGATTGCTTAAACCGCTTAACATACGCAAATTTACTGTTTTGTATCGTAAAAATCCATTAAATATACATACTTATATTTTGTACCTACTCAATTGTTAAACGAAAGAAAAATTCCATCAAAAGCTTACCCATATTTCAGCATTATGCGTGCTTGTTTAACAGTGCATACCCCAAAAATTTGACCCGTAAAACACAAAACTCAGAACTATTGAGCGTTTGTGGGAATAGGGCAGAAGCGGATTCTGATCACGTCTCCCTCGGTACGATTGTCATCTTCCCGCAGATATGTGGGAGAATCGCTTTTGGATGTAAGCCACCATGTATGGGACACTAGGGCTGGATTAGGCGAAATTATGCCTAGACTTTTCAAAGTATAGTTTAATGGTATCCACGCAACTTCCAAAAGACCTTTTTTGATAAAATCTTGAACGTTTTACGCGTTGCTTGGTTAAAATATAAAATCTATCCCATTTAAATGAATCGAAAAGTTATAAAATCCTCTTTTTATTTCTAGACGATTTTTAAAAAATTAAAGGTAAGCTTGTATTTACAAGACAAGGTTTTTATGAAAATCACAAAGGTCAAAAATTGATTTTAATAATTATTAGCCTGAAAAATATATATAAATAAATGTAAAAATCTTCGAAGAAAAAATAAACCTGAAATAAAAATGAACCCGCACCTTTTGACTACCGATCAGGTGCACGTAGCCACTGTGTTAGGTCGGTTTATTTTTATCTTCCAAATAATTCATTAAATACTAGTTTATTTTTTATCTTAAAATTTTATATTTGTGTTTCAGGCTAATAATTATTGTAAACAGATCAGTTATAAAAGCTAGAAATATTGGATAAGCAATAAAATATAGGTGGATTTATTAATTTTAAACTCGAGAAATCAGTTTATATGTTTCAAAATTAATATTTGGAGGTATAATTTTTTTGACTGTGCACTGCCAAATCAAAATTCGAATGTCTGGAAATCTCCTTCACTTAAGACATTTATTTTAGAAATACCCCATTGCTTGAGTAATTAAATAAATAAATGGAAATGTGCCTCAGTATTAACAATTTAACATTCTTTTTAAATTTTTAGAAAATCTTCAACCAATAAATATTATACTTATCTTTTGTATGTAATGTAATTTTTTCGTCTCCAGTGTGCCAAAAACATACTATAACCTTTTCTGATAATACAATACGCCTTATTCATACAAATTATCATTGCGAGAAAATCGGCCCTGCAGATTAGTGTTTCATATATAAAATCTTAGACCGTTCAAATATTGAACGGGAAAAATAATAAAAAAAATCTTTGAAAAGCTGATGGCCATTTACACAAGGCACGTCTCATCCTATTTGTTTTGACGAATCTATTTGTTTGATTCATCCCTTGCCGTAAGGGGGAACGATATATCACTATTGTTAGAAATATTCATTTGGAATGTCATAGAGAACACACAACCCCTCGTGACAATTTTTATTTATCTTCTTATTTAAGAGCCCGAAAGGATTCTTTTTGATTTATTTTATTGTGATTGTGTTTTTGTTCATAATTTAAATAATGAATATAATGTAAAGAAATTAGGTATTTTCAGAATGATTTTAATTGTTTTTTCACGATGTGTCTATGCTAATATGGATACGGTGCAGTAGATCGTGTGATGTTAAAAAAGCGCACGGCCAATGAACTAATTCACATTCACTTAAAATTAAATATTGTAAAACAAGCGAAAACCTTTTTCTTTTAATTTTTGTTGTTGTTTTAAATAATAAAGATATTATTTTCAACAAATTATTTCAGTTCTGTTGATTTCCCCGTAGTATTTTTTCGCAAAACTGATCGCTTTTAATCTTTTTATCAAACATATTGTAACGAAACAAACTTTATTTTCCTTCGAATACTTTTAAATTAAAGGAAAATGTTGTTAGCAATTTGCCTACGGGGCGCTTCCCGTAGGCAAATGCTAAAAAATAAGCACTCTTAGGAAAGTAACCTGCTAATAAATAGGCAAACACATAATAAAGTATTTATTTTGCCAAAGGAAAAATCTCATGCTGGGTTTATGATCTTATTAAAAATTAAAAATATATTATTTCCGTATAAAGTTTTCTAAATACTGGTTAACACATGAATAATTTCATAATACTCAAATAAGCCTTACAAATAAAAAAAAACACTTTCCAACCGCATTTTAGTTAATTTTAGTGATATTGATTTATATTGTATTACTTTAATTCTCTTTATTAAGGTGATGCTTGTGATCAGGAGAGAAGAACTTACATATTACTTATGTATATTATTGTGATAAGTTATAAAATGAAAAAATTTAAAGTGAAGTTATGATGTGCTAATTTTCAAAGCAAAGTTTAAAAATTAAAGTGAAAGTTCATTAATATTTGATATTTTATTGCCTAAAGTTATTAAAGTAAATAATCAAAATGGAGTTTGAAGTTTAAAGTTAATGGTTACAAAGTGATGTTTTTAAGTGAAAGCTCACAAAGTGAAGTTAAGTTGGACATGTATACAATAATGATTTATAATTTTCAATGTGAATTTCTAATCTCAAATAAATTAGACAATTTATATTTATTTAACTATTTTAGATGCTAATAGAGTAGAAAACATATAAATAAGAAGAGAAAGAATTGTTTCATTAGAAAATATATTAAAGTTATACACAATGTATTTAAGATGTACATGATATATCGAAGAAAAGGTAAAAAAAATTACATGGTGGCACTACAAATCTTTTTTTTTTAATATTTAGAATATTTAAATTACGCATTAAATAAAGATTTCTGTTTTATAATTTTTACTAATAAAACATGATTCTAACTGTGCGGTGAAAGAACTTGCGAAGTCGTATTTTAGCAGACATTTTTTTTCAACTTTTCTCATATTCGAAATAACAATATTACAATTCATAAATATAAATGTATATTTCAAATACAAAATCTAAAAGGTTCTCTATTTTGTTTCTAATATATAGCACATTTAAAATACCTTGGAAATATTTAGAAATTAGATGAGAACTTTCAAATTTATACAAAAATAAAGTATTCTCTTCCGCTGTGTAAACAATGTGCATACCTTTTTATGTTTTTAACTGTCAGTAACTTAAGTTTTTAGTTAGATATTTTCATACACGGTTGTTGATCAATTGTATCAAATTTTCACCATGTTTATAAGTAAGACTGATATGTATACTTTAAATTAAAGTTTCATAAATTTTGTTCTCATATAAAATTATAAATATCTATATTTTATAAAAGTAAGTCATGTTAGAAGGACGGCTTACATAATTTTAATTGTGAGAATCCGTAGGTTGCGGGTTCAAATTCCAGCGTGCGCAAGTAGTTTTTATTTTTTAGTTTTTATTTGATTGATTTGAATCATTTTACAATAAATTTATTCATTTAAAATAATATATGGTGTATAACATGAAAGACCACCACGAAGAATTGAAACCTTCCTTAAAATGGCTTTTGCTATGTTTGGTGACCAGATCTGAATAGCTAGGAACTTCCTCACATTCCGCTTCCCAATTTACTTCCCCTTACCATTATCATCTTCACAACATACTCCTATTCGTGATGCCATAGTCTCACTGGCTCCAGACAGTTTGGAGTAGTTGGGACTCTTGCGCGGTATTCACATAAAACAATAAAAAAATTAAAAATATGAATCTCACGATTTCACAGGAAAATTTTGTTTTAATTTATTCTATGAGAAAATCAAAATTGTTATCTTTTTGGACGCGTTCACAAAACTATTTGTATTTACTATATTTACTGTACATAACTAGCTGGATTATTTTGACCTGTTGATCCGAAGATGAGGAACTTTCCTATACGGCAACGAAGCCCATCTCATTGCTGGTTTTATTAAATATCTATAAATAACATTAAATAATACGCCCGTGTGTGGCAATACGCTGTACCTGCAAAAAGTTTGGAGATAAATGACCAGATTTTTCGGATATTTTGTTACTTTCTTCGCAAGCTAAGAGTAGTAGTAATTTCAAATCTGATGAAAGGATAGATTGACCCATGAACTGGTAGGCCTTGACGGTCAGAGTTTTGGTTTTTCGTCGCTCTGGACGATAGGCTTGTTTCCGATAGCATTCAGAGGATTCATGGGATGCCGAGTTGGCCTTAGAGCCTTTTTTTGTAATTTCGTCCTCGATGTTCGGGGTCGAGTTTTTATTGCCTGGTGCTCCACGTGTTTGCCCCACACCGGTGGTCAGGTGGCGGTGGAGAAGGGTTTCAGAGTGGCGGAATTTGTCGCCGGACGAAGAATTTCATCGTCATCGGCCTGAGAGTGTTGGATGAAGCTTTCAGTCGGAACTTGAGACCTTTCAAAGAGAATTCCCTCGCAGTTGATGACTGTGATATTTTGCGAAGTTTTTATATACTTATTTTATTTCTTTCTTGCATTAACGGAATGTTTTTGGTTGGCGTTGATTTATCCTAATGAAAGTTTGTTCTTTAGGTCAATCTGTTATTTAACAAGGGAGTTGAGACCCTCATCTCACTAGTTGAAGGCAGTAGCAGCCTTCCAACAAAAACCTGAGAAGGTTCAACAAGAGTTCATGCTCTCTTGCCATCTCTAACCACAAAAGTTATGCAAAAATTTGTTTTTTTTTCTTCTTGGTTTCATGATAACTCAACACAGTGACAATTCAATACACCTTTAAACATTGATTTAAGGTCATTAAAAGCGACGAAAAAACAAACCTACAAACTTTAACTACGTAACCTTTTTAATCTAGTTTTCGTTTCATCACTTTTTAAAGCTGTGTTGAATTATCATTTTGATCATTTTCAGTTACCGTTTTTTTCACTTTAAACAATTCAAATATAGTTTCAATCACACCTATTACTTTTTTTAAAATTATTACTACTGTGAGTTCGAGAGGAAAATAACAAAATGTCGAAAAAAAGTCGTTCATATCAAAATTAGTTTTGTGAAGATACAGCTTATCGAAACGTTACGCGACGCGCACGTGGCTCAATACACCATAACTCAAATATACCGCGTCCCGCACGGCAACATCGTCGTAATGGCAAAATAACGTATCTGTGGTATTGTCCTGGCAGAATGGTTTATTTTATATTTCAATGTTCTGCCATTACAGAAGTGGTATTTTTGAAGTTTCAATTCTTTGGGAAGTAACCACATTAAATAAATAAAAGTAAGTTCATAAGATATAACTCGACAGATTGAATTGATTGAGCGCTGTAAACCCAAAATGCCGTACCTGTAGTTACGGCATATTGCCATATCCCCGGCGAATATAGAAATTTAACTTGTATACAATTGGAGAAGTTGAAATGTCCATTAGGCACATAATTAAATGTATTCAATTAACTGTCTGATAAGTTTTCTAAATAGAACAAACAAAGTTTCGAGAAAACATTTCCTAATGCAGTAAAACTAAGTGGGGAATAAAGGCCGCAGTTTAACTGCATTCTATAGGTATTATTGCTTCTTAATGAAAGAGGAAATGGTCTGCAAACAGTTTTATAGAGCGCTCGCCTCATTAAATAGAATCTTAAACTTTATCAAATATACATTTTATGAAAGGTGTTTTTAAACTTCTTAATTAGTGAGATGTCCTTGTCTTTTGTATGGAGATCTTTTACATTTAATATCTTAATACAGTTTTGGGATGGCGGAATACTAGCCAAGATATTCTAATGACTGTTTAATTGGTGCCAGAAAGTTGCGTTTTATATGATGGCCTTTTATGTTTAAGCTCTACTACGATATTGGGATGGCGGAATAATAGTCAAGAGACTGTAACGAGACTGCGTAATTAGAGTGAAATCTATGCCTTTTGGATGGTGGCCTTTATTCATTTATTTATTTTCGGCAAATCGAGAGTTTATATTTTATAAGTTTGTAAATGTGTAGTATAGCCACAATAAAACCAATTTTGGATTTCTTTCTTGTAACTGTACCTCTAATAAGACCTTAAGTATTTAAGATTTTATAGTGATATGGGATGGTGGAATAATAGTCATGAGACTGTAGTGAGGGTTTTTAATTAGTTTTATATGTTTGCATTGAATGAAGCCGGGTATTAGTGTTCATTTTTTAGAGCTTTATCACATTTTAATATTTGAAGTTTGGGAACAAATAATTTTATCTTATTTTCAGATATGATCAAAATATAACGCTTTTATTTTAGGTAGATTTTTTACAGGAATTCATAATCAAAGGCTGTTCTAGGAAACACATATTAACACCGGAAAATTAACATATTTATTTCATGAAATTTACTTTTAGAGCGTTCTTTTATGTTTGACAAAACTAATCAGCAATTAACATGAACAAAATCCTGATAACACACCAGAATACTAATTATTAGATGAGTCCATTGCCGCTTTAAATAGATTTTTAAAATACCGTCTTTGTAAAAACGGCTGTAGGTAAAGCTATATTTCAGCTGCGTAAAAGAAGCTATAGGTAGAATTTTAACAGCTCTAGTAATAAACGTGATGAATATTGTATACAGTTTAAGCTACCGTGTATGTAAAATCCTTTCTAATATAACTGACATTTAACGGACATGAAATAGCTCATGAAAAGATATATACAGTGTTTGTACAGCCAAAGAAGGTTGTTTATCTGTTCTCATCTTATAGATTTTCGAAATATTTATAAGGTTTTTTAAATGTGCTCTATATTTCTTCTTTTTGAAGATGTCGTAAAAGCAAATACTATTTTTAGAAACGAGCTAAAATGACCTTTTAGATTTTTGTATTTTTAATATTTATGATATGAAATATTTGAATTTCCAACATGAACAAAGTTGAAAATAAACCCACATTTTTTTACTCCAAACGTCAAAAAATCGTAGAAAATACAAACATATTTATTTATTTAGGGAATCTGTAAGAAAGTTGCCACTTCACTTTTTATCTCATTATAACTAAAAAAAATAATTGATTTCTCAGTTTGCGCAATATAACCGTCGATTTCTTAAATTTATATTTACCTAAAAATGCGTGAGGCATTTATTAAACAATATAAATTTTGAGGAGATCTTGTTAAATTCACGCGGTAACAGTCATTAAAAAATAATACGTCAGAAATAACCTGACTTTTTCAAGATGGGAAAAGAAGCATCATTCTACCAAAATGCTGCATTGCCAGTTAACCCCTATGAGACTGACATAATTTTGTAATTTCTTATAACCAAATCTAAAATTGAAAATTAGATATGAAATAATAGAAATGCTTTTACAAAATTAGCTTTTTTTGGACAGTAAATAAGTGCGTTCAGCTTATAAAGCCTTTCGCCATACACTGCATACTGCAGTGTATCTCAAGGTAGTCATAATTTCACTGGACTGCAAGTATAGCCAGCCGCACGCACAGTAGGGGAAGATATGTTTGTATTAGCAATAATTCGACACCGAAATTGTACAATCTTCATTCAATGTGGAACTAAAACACCGTTTTACGGTTGGGAAGTGTTTTTTTTTCTTATTAGTAAGGCGTTTTTGTGTCTTGATAAAATATTGTGCTCGTGTCATGGAATTGGTTAGTGTATTTATAGATTAAATTGGAATATTCTGTCACGATAAATTAACAAATGTAATCATTTCTTCAGTTTAATCAAAGACCTGGACAATAAATACTCGACAATATTCCAGAAGCAATTGAGGTTTTTCTGTTTGATTTTGGAAAGCCTAATTAGGCAATTTTAAAAACTTCTCGCATTAGGAATGCTGAAGAGCGATTCAAGTTTTCATATGTTTTTGTTTTTAAATGGGGAAATAATTCTCTGTTTATGGTTCAGTTATTCGGTAGATTGGTAAAAATATGTCACATTTTCTTTTTAAAAAGTGTGAAACTACAAAGTGCTGGAAAAAATATGTTTTGTAACACCACCATTCAAGTAACTAAAGCAATTAATAATATTTATCTACAAGGTGTTTCTTATCTGCACTGCTAAACACTAACGTGGTTTATTAACTAAAATCTACAAAAATTTATGACACAGCTATTCTATTTATTTCCAAATTGTATACCTACATATTTATGTAATTATAAATATATAATGTTTAGATAAAAGGTGTATAAAAAGTCAAGCCGTAAAAATAATGTTTTTTTGTTGTTAATAAAATACATATTTTTTTAAAATATTTTTTAAATAGATGTATTTACAAATATATAATTTATTTATTTTTGGTTTGACCGAAGATTGAACTTTCTTCACCAGGTACTGGCTCTTAACTGCTGTGAACTTTTAAAATGAATTTTAAAACTAAATAATAATTTGTTTATCTGAGATTTGTACCTTTTTCTCCAGGGACTGTCTAAAATGAGTGAAAAGCGCTGTCACTTAAGCCAAATCCTAATTGCCAGCCGGACTCTCCCCACCTATATTGCCTTGCATGGCAGGGAGAGAAATGGATTCATACGTCAATTTTGGATACACTAACCGATAGATTCCTGCCCACACCACTAGCTTTTTACTTCCCACAATTTTGACTCCTTCCTTTCCCAAAGAAGATCCTCCACGCAGCGTCCCCAAAGATGACATAGGCTCTGATGGAAATAATTTTTCTCCGGGCCTCCTTTGTAGATTTTGATTGATACGACTTTTGGCTCTTAGGTTATGTCTGTGAAAAGCGGTTTATGTGTTTACGCATAATATAAAAACATTTATTTGCCCAGATTACCAAAAATACGAGTTAATCGCGAGAGAGTTATTAATTTTCATGCGATAACAATGACAAAGGAAGAGGGTTTGACTGGATTTACAAACCACCGCTGGGCCGTGAATCACTTTGACGTCTTCATAATAATTGAGTGAATACGCCGGTGTAATATTTTCCCTGTTAATGACATAAATTAAAGCCAATGGGGCATGAATTGAATTATCAGGATAACTCAGTTTTAACTGCAATTCAAAAAGCCAGTACAGCTGGCAGAAGTCCAATAACTCGTTTAGGCGATTAACCGACGCTTTTGATTTTTCCTTTTCGTTTTCATTTCCCTTTTTCCGCCATTTTGCGGGTAATACAGTTTTAAGGGTGACACGTAAGAGGATGGCTTCCACCACTATCCCCGGATGAGAATTAACGATAATGGCTCTGGCTTTGTGGAAATTCTTAAGTCAAGAAAAACTTTTCTCCACCTTCTTATATTTGTCGTTCACAGGCGAAAGCTTATCAGGTTAAGCCTATTCCCAACTTTACGTACAAATTACTTTCTAAATCACAACCAAATACGTATGAGTATTTCTATGTCTATCATTCAAAAAGAGAGCTTTTGGCGAATGGAAGAAAAGCTTTCATTAGTATAATACACAAGTTACCTTATATCTCAGCGATTGATTGATTTTTAAATTTACACAGAAGCTCGTGTAAGGTATGCCATTTTTGAAACATTCATATTCTGATAACGAAGAGCTGAGAAAAGACAACGAAAAGCTAATACATTAAAGTTCATTAATTTTTTTTATCATTTTTATTACTTTGATCGTCATTCTGCGAAAAAACTACAAAAACGGTTATTTCTGTAAAATCATAAAATGTTAATTTCCATGTAACTAAATTTCTATTTTATTCTCAAGGTAAAACATAAGATTAGGTTATTTATAACGGTGAGGCTATAGAATTTGACAAGAAATAATTATTATATTCAATTTACCCTTTCTTAAAAGGGTGTTTGTGTTTTAAAATGATGCCAACATAATATACACTTGAATGTAACTAAAATATTTAAGGCAACATTTAAATTATTAATAGTATGTACTTAACGCGTTTTTCGTGGAATTTAGATGGAAAATAAATTAATATTACAAGGTACTGAAAAGTAATGAATGATAAGGCAATAACACATTTTTAACGTACTTTGTTGTTTATACGCTTAGTTTTCATTTTTCATTAAGTTGGGTAAGTATAGTTACCACTGCCCCGGAAACCATTAATTTGATAACCAACACCTCTGCCATAGGTCACCCTAAGGGGTTCGCCACGTTTGGTGACTTAGAAGGGATTCTCAGGGTCATGGGGTGAGGATTGACTAGGTATTTGAAGAAACTGGCCGAGGGAGATCTTTTTACTTCTCCAGCAAGACTATACGCCTCGTCTAATCGCCTTGCACCACAATGAACTCTTCTAGACACACTGATATAGGCCCTGAGGGGAAATTATTTTCCTCAGGGCCCCCTGTGTGGAACTAATGTAAAAAAAAAGTGAAAAATAAGTTGACAAAATGTGTAACGATCACCAATCAAGGTATTTCAACGTGAATAAACTGTTAGTTCTGTGATCATTTAATGTAGAAGTCATCAAAACATAAGATTTGTTAATAGGTACTTACATACGTACCTACTTAATTATAAACCTTACATTTTTTGTAAATTTATGAAATTTCATAAAAGTAAATATACAATTTATCCAAAGAATGGACACTAATCTCGATGACAATTCTTTTTCAAACTTTCTTCAGGTAGATAGGTAAGACGATAAAATGCGAATAAGAAGCCCAAATAAACACGACGTTTTCACAGTTGAGAAAATAATCTTTTCCAAACTCTTAAAACGGTCACCATCTTGAAACGGAAATGGAATGTATAAACATATTTACGGACAGACGAGATGCAGAACAATCGGGTTGAAACCGGACTTTGCTACGCTTAGTCGAACAAATCTATTGTTAATATTTTTCTTAATTTTTTTTACGGTAGGTAATCATTGATTGAAATTCATAAAACTGTGAAATATCAGCTTTTCCAAATTTTAATTAATCGCGAAGATATAAAATATGCATGTTAATTTGAATATTAAATATAAAAGTATTTTACTTCTCCATGGTTTGGTGAGTTGTTGCATAATTAATTATTTTAACTTTTAAGCTTATCGTAGGCAGGTACTTCTATTTTTTTTTCGCTTTCAAGCCTACCCAGTGGCGTAGCAACGGCATGAAAGAAATATATATATATTTTTTTTATTAGTAAAAAAAAGATACAGGAATTACATAATATAACAATAACATAATATAATTACACAATATAATAAGTTATTAATTACATAATATTAGTATTTTATGTACCTTAATATGTATATTATATTATTTATATATTTAAAATATATAATTAAACGTACCTAAAATATATTATACAATGAACTAAATATTTTATTGAAACCTAATAACAGAAAGCCACAACACATTTTATTCTATCATTACAATCTCACTTTACCATTGTATTCTTTCTCAATAATGTTTTTTCAACAGCGGATAGAATTCTCGAAATATAGCCAATTTCACCAAACCAAGCGCCAGTTTCCAAAAATTTTTGACATTGTTTAGTTCCTTCTCACCTTGTTAAAACTAAAGTTAAAGATGTTATGACCGAGTACCAAGAATCTGGAATCACAGATTTTTATTGTATAATTTTTTGTGAAATATATTATTACTATTATTATGAAAAATGTAGTAGTATCACAATGTCTGTATTATGTAGACATTGTAGTTTTATCAGTGTGCAACATGATGGGCTGCATGTAAGTCACATTACTACGTGATGTGGGTCTGTGCTCAACGCACGGCTTGCGGAGATTTCTGATGATGATGATAGTCAGCTGGTGGGGAATATCACGGACCTTCCTAGTCCTCCAGTGAGATGCTCAAAACTGTGATTGATGGAGATGATGGATGATGGACTGCCCCAAGACGATACTCAATACCACAGTGGTGGAGATCGTGGTTGTGGAGATAATCGATGTTGCATCCTCAAGGTCAATGCTCAACACCGTAGATAGTAAAGATGATCAGTGGTGGAGTGTGATCGTGGTGATGTAGTCAATGGCTCGACGCCAAGCGGGCGCAGACTAGACTAAGGTAATGTTAATCCCTGGTGGTGAAGACGACGGATCTTTCGAGGCCCCAGTGGGATGCAGTCCGGTCCTCGGCGCTATGCGAGCGGAAACTGGTAGATACGCTAGGCTGGAGATAAGTGGGCCTCGAGTGGCCGGCGCGCGGTGAGGCATAGGTCGGCAAAACGTCGCTCGGCGTAGGAGTCGATGAGTTACTGTAGACTGAACTGCTTGTGGAACTAGACTGAATTGAAGACAAATATTGATAAATTTTTAACATGGATTGACCATATTGATCTGTTAACAAAGAAATTGTTATCAGGAGACTTACCTACATTTATTTTTAAAGAACTTCGACACATATTGGACAAAGAGAAATTACAAACTAAAAAATGATACTTAAATGTATGTACTCAAAACAGGTATATATCAATCACTTAATACTTTGTCGATTTTTTATCAATATCAAATTTGCAGAAAGAACACATCAAACGCGGGCAAATAGAATTTGCTCTACATTGAACTTTGTAGCGGTACATACTAAAACTTCTTTTGGTCAAAGAAACTATTTACATCAAGCACCACTTATTTTTATTATTCTTCCATACCACATTAAGTTTACCAATTCCTTTTTTTAAATTACAATTTCCTTTATTTAAGTTACATTTAAAAAGTTAGTTCAGATATTTGTACAGACAGACGATTGTCTTAATGTTTTTTCATCCTTGTCGTTTCTTAAATATTAAGATTTTATATATGTCCCATTTGCTAAAAACTGAATGTAACCCTCTTTTAGCTGTCTTTATTATCTACTTGTTTATTCTTGGGAATGGTGATAAGTAGTTGTGGTTCAAATATTATTACTATTTACTGTAAAATTACCCATCTAATAATTCATCAATATATGTAAATGTAGGTAGGATGTATTAAGAAATATCTTTAATGGCAAACTTAAAGCTATTAATGAACTGCTCGTTCAGAGATTACGCTAATTGAATTTAAAAAATTAAAAAAATCTTTTTAATAATGGCCTTGCCCAAGGCCCAGTGGCGGTCCCATCGAATTTTAACACTTATACCCGTGATCTTCCTCGGACTAAATTTGACATGGCCGTCTCAGCCCGAGCAAAAACCCTTAAACCAGCACAAGAGATCCTTAATTCTAAACTAAAGGCAATGCAATAATGGATAGAAAACAGATACGACAGCTTTCAATCTTGGAGATTCTCAGACGAATAGCGTGTTCAGTTTGATGGAAAAATATTAACCATGACCCGCGCCCCCGCTATTTGTGAGTTAGTCACTTTGGACAGGAGCCTGAACTACCGGCAAAATATGCAAACAGTGAGCAAATAAACCAGGAAAAGGCTCAACTTAGCCGATAAGCTGGAACTAGTTGGGAATCCGACGCCAATATCCTAGGAACGGCATCTATTGCCCTGGTTTTATCAACAGCATGGGTTAGAATCGGCCACACTTCCATGGCCGATGTTTAACTTAATGCCACAATAGAAACCATCATCGAGACTTTAAAATCTATACCTCTATTTTGGCTCCCTATACTTGCAAATATAACCCCGCCAATCAACAGGCGAGATATTGCAACACTGAGGGAATACACGAAGGCTCTGCTGAAAAGCGCAATACTTTGCCCTATGATGTCGCCTCTCACCCTGTATGCCATCTGAAGTCCCGAAAACACTTCATGGATGGAAAGGGTGAGGTTAGGGTGAGATACTCCACCCAACGCACGTGAGCCGTTCCTATCTAGCAAATAATAAAATCGTGAAAAATAAAATTGTATGAAATCATTTGCCACTGTAATAATGTGTTCGGGCCTTTCCATGAATGTATTTATTAACTCATTTGCTAGTTGGTAACGGCTCATGTGCGATGTGTGGAGTGTCTGGACGACGCTATTTACATACGAGTATTTATATATTTATATGTCAATATGTCAATAGCGTTGTCTAGAAACTTCATACAATCAATTGTATTGTCTGCAAAATTTCTATCAATAGAGCGTATTTATCCGCGTTCCAGGAGGAAATTAATGTTAACATAATTTTTTAGTAGCGAATAATGGGTAATCTAAATGTAAGCTAATACGGATTTACATTGGTGAAATAGCTTCTTGATCATTTTAATTCCTGACAGAAAAAAAAAACAATTTTAAATCCAGAGATCACAGGTATGAGAATTTTTTTTGGGTTATATTAGTCAAAAAATGACAAAATCATCTAAAACGGATTTTATGCTAGTTTAAGGTTTGTTAGAAATAAAGTATTTCATAATTTGCATTATTCATAAAAGTAACACTATAAAATTCCTGGTAACAACTCAAATATTCAAACTGGTATTTTTAATTAATTCTAAAAAAGGTCAAACTACTTTCTCAAGCAAAAGAATTATTTTTAAATAGCAATCGTCTCGCTAGGCTTTCAGCCTAATTGGGATCATTTACATGCATTGCATTACTCCATAAAAAGCCTTTAGACTGTTAATTTGTTTTTGACATTTAATATTATTTAACGTATCAAATTCGTGGCAACAAAGTAAGCCTTGCAACGGGTTGAAAATTAAATTTTCCTCTGTTACTTACTTTTAGCTCTGTAATATGAGGGACGATTATTAATGAAGATATTATAATCTGCCTAGTGCTATCTTTGCAAGTTAAACTGTCAAATAAAATTACGCATTTAGCACAAAAACCAAAAAATATGCTGAAACCACACAAATACGTATACTATATTCAAATCGCTCACGGGGATATTAATGTTATGTTAATTGAATACCTTGCAAATAATCAAACGTTGATTGATTATTGATAAGTGTTCTTCACAGATATTTTCTGTATTGTAACATCATGTCTTGTGAAAACGTGTTTATATTGTTTGCAATCGAATATTAAACTGTTGACATTGTTAGACACTTGAATTTCAACGAGAATTTGTAGCGCACGTCAGCCCATGTTTTACAGCAATAAATCTTCATCAATAATCATATTCTGTCACATCAGCTGTTTGCAAAGTGGTTTTGTTCGCCCTGACAATAGATCCAGGAGTAGGTCGTTCTACTAGAGAATGGGAACCATCAGCTTGTTTTTACATCCGTTATATCTTTTACTTACGAGCCATTTGTCTTTTCCGCGGCTTTGGTACAACAAAAGATGAGAAAAAGCAATCGTTCTTTGCAGAAAGCCTCCGGTAGCTCATCGCAATACAGCATGTTTGCGGTTATTTAGCAAAACCCCTCGCGAGGGTTTTGGCTTGAACAGTTGCCCGAAGTGTGTCCCGACGTGACGTTTCTTTAATGTGTCGTGAGATTCATATTTTCGCCAAATCTTAATGGTCAAGTGGAATATGGACTCCGAGGTATTCATACTTATACTTTTAGATATTTAATGGGTAAAAAAATACATTTTTACGTTGGGTATTTCAGAATGATCAGTTTTAAAGTCCTAAATAATAAGAAAATAAATTTGGAATTTTGTTTTTGTTTATAATTCTTAACACTTCGAAAGTGAGGTAATTACACAAATAATTATGTTTTATTTTACATATAAATAAAATTATCGAATATCGTAGTTGCGCGGGTGATAGATATCTGTTATATTACATTAAAAAAAATGATCAGGAGGACATAAAAAAACTGTGTATCTCATATTATTTTTCTATATAGCAAAACTATTTTCCGTTTGTTTAAATTCAATTACATGAGATGCATACATTATTTTATGACCTCCTGACCAAGTTATTAAATGTTACTTAACATGACGATGTATCCCTTCTTTTCAGAGTATACGGACTTTCTTAGGGGTGAGATATTATATTATTTGAAGTGGATAAAATGACATAGAAAATACGGCGTATTACGAAACTGATCGCTATTATCATTTTTATTCAAAACAAAGCACCTTCATTTCTTTCTCCTACCTTACGTAGAACATTTTGACAAATTAACAAAGAGACAAAGCGTGATTACTGCGTATCTCAGGGGGTTCCCGACGCGAGCAAATAATTATCTGGGCGACAAAAAATGGCATCTGTTTTTTTCGTTCAATTTTTCAGCTGTCAAAATATGTATCCACAGGAAGCCGAAATCAAAAGAGAAACGAAAAGATTGGGGGAAATTTTTCAGTGACTGATTGTCTGAATCAGCGACTGTCAGCGAGACATTCGGGCTTTATACCGTTTAGGGTAGAAAAACTTCAACTTCAACTGCGCGCTTTGAGGTATGAACCATTCAAATTAAGACGGATTACTAACGTTCAATCTAAGATGGCGCCCTGCGGACAATTTTATAATGTCCACATAATAAAAAAAGTAACATTAATACTGAAGGCATATTTAAAAAAATCCGCAAGATATTATGTTTGAAACTTGAATGAGATAACTTTATCAGGGACCTAGTATATAAGTGTTTCTTGATTTTTCATTAGCAATTCTTCTACAACGTCGCAGTATTACGCGCCTATGAGACGAATCCAAAATTTGGGAAATATCCTCCGATGTTGTAGATATATTTAGCTCAACAATTTTCCAATGGAAGTTAATTTTAACAAATTTTATGACTTCAACGCTGGTTTCGTAGATACTCTGGTAGTCAAAATTACTATGCGTTTATAGCCTTATGAGTTATAAGAGTGGAAATACAATTATTTTGACAAGTTTGAGAATTAATAATTTTAATAAATAATACTGTACAAGAGTGCCAACTGTATGAAGCCAGTGGGACTATGGCATTCCCAATTGAGGTATATTATGAATCTGAAGGAGAAAGAATAAGTGAAGAAAGAATGTAGATGAGAAACATGATGGTTGGGCAGTACCTGACTCTTCAGGTTACAAAACACAGCTAAAGTCATTTCCAAGGAACATTTTTATTTATTTCTTTATTTCTAAATGCATGCCCGGCTGGGCTTTTAAATGTTATTTTCTTATCTTTTATACAAAAAAAATTAAATAAACACAAAAAAAAAAAATACAAAATCAAAAAAAAAAAAAAAATGAAAATAAAAGACATAATTAAACACAACCTCTTAAACAAAAACAATGCTAAAACGAAATAAAGTGGAAACTAGACACTCCACCATGCAAGATGAAAAAATATAATACTTTTGATGTCTTCATGGTCTTTTTCCATGGCGACACTGAGAGTATCTTCCACTCTGCAACATTTTGCCATTATATTAACCACGAAGGTCATTTCTTGCGGTTGCTGGCCTGTAAATCGTGTTCTTACCAAACGTGTTCGAACCAGAAATAAATAAATTTCATGTTAATGAGTTGGATATAAGCATTAAGTTAAGGTAATAATGAACTTTCATTTGTAGTGGTTTAAACAAAGTTGATTGTGTATTTTTAGTTAAAATGGTGCTACAGAGTGAATGCACAAATTTTGAAGCAGAGAAGAATCTATCTTTTAAAGCAATCGCGTATGATTGACGCCGTGGCTAGTGTTTAGTGTTAACCCCTCCCTCAAGCAATCAGGTAACAAGCAGAAGTGGAAACTGCCAAAGGAATGTTAGGGAAAAGAACCATTAAACCCCTTAGTGACGTCAGGGATGATAAGATAAGGTTTGGGGGGTAATTCAGACCACTTTTTGCTACGACAGCGCTTGAAAACAACCTGGAAGGGGGTAAGCCGGGTTATTTAATTCGTCATATTTAATAAAAGATTAAAAAAAACACAAACTAAAAAAACAAATACTTTTTATACCCGTGGAGAATCACGAAATGTAAGGCCGCTAGCGGCGATAGTTGGAAAAAAAATCCATTCAAATTCAAAAAAAGTCTCCTTAGTGTCGCGTGTAATGATTTTTTATGCCCGCAACTATTACAACATAACTGTTGCCGCAAATAAAGTCTCAAATTTGACTTGTCAAAGTGAAAAGTATAACAGAACAAAAAAAAAACTCATTTCAAATTTGGAACAAAAATAATCGTCTTGTGAAATGAATAATAGTTCGGTAGGTACCTACTTTATCGCTTGTCTAAATTTGAAAAGATTCTCTATATAATTTGACGATTTTCACAACAAACCACATATATCAGTGACAAAGTTTAAATTTTCACTCCATTTTCCACTGTGCACAAGGCTCCTCTACCCTGCACTGCGTGGAAAGCACAAGCACAGCGGCGTACCGAATGCCAATGATACTTTGCCAGTAAGTGTTCCCAAGTTGGAGTCCCCAGTTTGGCGACCAACATGTCACGTGTCCAAAGTATCTTTAAATATGTTGTATGCGGATAGTTGAAAGCCTACTGTGAATGCTTAGCTCTTCCAGAATGGACACATTTGTATCCCTGGCTGTCTATGGGATCATGTGCGTTTCTCTAGCATCACACTGCCAGGGCCATATCCATATATCTATTCTTTTTCGCTGGCTCAAAACGTCCTTCTTTCCACACAGCATACAAATATTATGAAAATCAGCGCTCGGACGAGTCTCGTCTTGGTGGTCTTTGTTATGCTTCTGTTACTCCAATTTTTTTCTGCATTTTGCTCATTGCGTCTTTTGTCATGCAAATCCTTATTTTCATTTCTCAGCCTCCGTTATCACATATCTGTAAGAGCATTGTTTATTATTACAAGAGTGTTTGCCCTGTCGATTATCAGTAGGTTAGTTTTTTTATTGTTGAGAAGTGTTGGAAACGTGCTTGCGTAGAGGAGTATTCCCTACAGAATGGAAGAAAGGCGTGCTCCGGATTATACCAAAGGGGAACAACAAGCCGAGAACAGATATCGGAGCCTACATACCCATTACTCTACTTCCAATCTTAGGTAAAATACTGGAAAAAATCATCAAACATAGGCTCCGTCTCACCCTGTTTCCGCCCTGCGACCGCCAATTTGGGTTCGTCCCCGGTAAGTCCACTGAGCACGCCATTAAGTATGCGCTTGAATGGGTGAGGGTTTGTACCAAGAAGTATGTAATTGGAATATTTTTGGACATCTCGGGTGCCTTCGATCATGCGTGGTGGCCGATGATTTTAACTAAGTTGAAAAGTCGTAATTGCCCGCCTTTACTGTTCTGTATTATTACTGATTATTTACGTAACAGAAAGGTTATTGTGATGTATGGTGATTTTTTCATCATACGTGACGTTAACATAGGCTGTCCACAAGGGTCAGTCCTCGGGCCTCACCTGTGGAACATCTTTTTTGACGATTCCTCTAGGTTACCCTTGCCTGAAGGATGCATATCGGTTGACTACGCAGATGATAAGTTTCTTTTGGTCTCAGGGGACAGCAGAAAGGAAGTGGAGAGTAAAGCAGAAGAGGGTCTGCGTGAAATTTTTGAATGGGGTAAGAGAAACAGGTTGAACTTCGCTCCCCATAAGACCGTGGGACTTTTGATGAAGGGAATGCTCAGTCGTGCCAGAAACCCTACCATCAGAATGGGAGGCTCCACTATTCGTTTCGTTGAAAGCACCAGGTATTTAGGTGTCACTTTAGATAGATCTTCTTCGTTCCTAGCGCACGTCAAGAGCGTTTCTAGCAGGGTCCAGGCCCTATTCTTGAAATTGAGAAGGCTCTCAACGGCTGAGTAGGGATTGCGGACTCCGGCACTTCGCCTCATATATAGGGGAGTTTACGTGATGCATGTCTCGTATGCCGCTTCTGTGTGGAAACACCGGCTGGATAATGCATTGATCCACTTGGCCCTCAAGCGGGGCCAACGGAATCCTCTGTTGGCGCTTTCGGGCGCATATAGGACTGTGGCTAATGATGCATTACCGGTTCTGGCTGGTACACTGCCGATTGACTTGGAAATTAGGGAATTTTTGACAAAAAAGGCATTGACAAGAGGTAAGGCCGCTGTCTACTTGGGAGTCGAACTGACACCCGGTGGAGCGGTGTCCCTTCCTAGCTTATTGAAAGCCATGCGAGATAGAACGCTGAGTGTATGGCAAGAGCGATGGGATAGGTCGACGAAGGGTTGATTGACTTTCTCTTTCTTCCCTTCAGTTAAAAGCAGAATGGAAGGGGCGCACATAAAACTGGATCACTATATGACGCAATTGGTGTCCGGTCATGGGGAGCTCAGGGGGCGGCTACATAGTCTCGCCTTGTCTCCTCATCCGAACTGTTCATGTGGTGACCCTAACCAGACAGCTGAGCACATTCTGTGGCACTGCGAGTGTATGAAGGATGCCCGAGAGGAAATGTTGGATGTCTTGAGAGGGATTACAAGAACGGCATGGAATGCCGATCTCGTGTTGAACAGAGAGAATTTTAAATGCTTCAAAAAGTTTGTAAAGTCCTGGGTAGAGAGATGGCCTGTGCTTAGAGTTGCTGATTTAGATTAAAATCATCTTTGTTTCAGGTGCCAAGCGTATTGTTCCTGTCACTCCACGGTTACTCCTCTATAACAACTTTAATATTGTTTATGCGCAATTGCTTTGTGTTTTATTTTTATTTTTATATTCTCATTGGTTTTATTTTCTATGTTTTATGGCATGATCGCAATGCATTTATTATCTTATTTGTATGTTTTATTTTTTCTTATTCATTTATTGTGTATATTGGCTTTTTACACCGCTTTTGCCCGTTCTTTACACTGTTTTTTTTATGCACATTCTTCCTTTTACTTTTGAATTTGGGCCTTATTTATTAGGAACGCGTTGATAATGATTATATTGTTTCTTTTTGTGTTTAAGCTCTTTAATACTATGTTAATCTTTTTTTCCCTTCTTTTTTTCTATTATGAACGGTCAATTTGTTGTTGATCACAACTTATTTTCTACGTTTGTTATTTGCCTTTTTATTTGTTACTAACGAATTGGTTTATGAATAGGTTGTCGAACTGAACTCCATCGTACTGTGTTGTTCATTTCCCCACCATGGGGGCGGATAGACCCTGTTCCTGCATCCAGTAAGGTGACATAAGGTGCTGTCCCACGAACCACGGGTGCCTCCCCCGGCATCATGAGCGGGCCTGGGAATGTTTGCGCGAGCCCGGTCCCCTTCCGTCCTGCCTCCGGTGACCTGAGGCTCACTTCATTCCCTAGGGTCTTTGGGAGTATCTCCCCGCCCCCCTCCCTCCCATTTACATTTCTTCGAGGGTACTCTCGGAAAACTGGCTAAGGGACGCGGGTGCTTAGGATCGTTGTGGCCAGGCCGCTTGCCACGCTCATTCTTGCCGGGACTGCCCCGTGATAGTGGGGTAAACTACCCTCGATACGCGGCTCGTATATTTTTATGTTACTAACAATCATGCATGCAGGGACATTGGAGGGTCTAGAATCGTTTTAAAATAAATTTAGCTTCTTTTTACAAAAAAATTATTGTCCAAAAGTGTGCGGCTAAGGAGGTTAAACATTCAGTTTCCACACACAGCCGTCGGGAAAGGGTGGGTCCCCTCCAATGTTGAGAAATGCACAACAATAGGCCTTTATTATGAATTTTTTCATGTATTGTAAGGTCTTTTCCACACTCATGTAAATATATTAATGATTTGATCAATGTTGTAAAATACTCTGAATTAGAATGATTTGCTGATTATGCTAAGCTATACAAACCAATAAAAATTCTAAACGATTGTGTCAATTTACAACATGATTTAAACAATATATCCACCTATTGCCAACAAAATCAACTATATCCGAATGTTTCAAAATGTCATCACATTGTCTTTTTGAGAAATAAAAATAAAATATTATTTAATTATTCTTTAAACAACAACAACATTGCAATAGTCTCAGATATTCGTGATCTCTAAATAACCCTTGATAGTAAACTACAATATGACCTTCATATACATCAAATCACAAATAAAGCTGCTAAAATGTTAGGCTTCATCATAAGAAACACAAAACTTTTTAATAGCATCGATATCATTAAGCAACTCTAATTTGCCTATTTACGAAGTCATTTGGTGTTTGCATCAGTTTTTTGGTTTCCATTTTACAAAATCCACATAAACAAAATCGAAGCAATTCAAAACAAATTCCTAAAATATCTGTGTTAGAAGTCATTTGTAAAATTATGCAGGGGCAGCTTCATACTTTAAAATTGATTCATTGAGTGGACGGAGGCATCATAAGGATGCACTATTCCTATATAAAGTAGATAACAATAATATTCGATGATTAGAGTTGCTAAACAAGATTCCATTCAATGTACCTGCGCGTTCAACATGCTCTTGTGTGCTGTTCAGGGTTGATCAAAGCAAAACGAACACTTAGCAGAATTCTTGCCTGAACAGACTATGCAATAATAACAATAGCGTATTATCCAAGGTTGATATTTTTAGTTGCGAACTTACCAAATACAAGACGTCCATAAAATAATATTTCTCTATTGGTTAGTGAATAATGTCTCTATTGTTTATATCTCTATTATGATTTGATTTATATCTACAACCTCTCTCCATGGCTATAAATGTATTGTTTTGTAAATATTTCGTTATATATAATCTTTTGTTTTGCATAAATTTTCAAATTCATATTCCTTTCGCACAAATTTAAATAACTTATTCCATATTATGCTGTCTCAGTTAAAGTCACAAGGAGGAAATCCATAATTGGTTTTATTTTACTATATAATACTTATGTAAAAACTTATTAAATGTAAACTTTCGATTACACAGGTTTATCCTAGTGAGACAGACATCGAAAAAAAAACCTGTAAAAAAACTTTATATTGATAATAAAAAAAAAAATTTAAAAAAAAGATTTCGTGAAAAAAATGCCTCGAAGATCGTGCAAACGTAATGGTTTGTTTAGTGTTGAAAATTTATTTAGAATAGGGCAGTAGAAAATGAAATAAAATACACGTTTTCAATTTCAGTATACATTTATTCGGAATAAATTGTCAAAGTTATGCTAGTTATCGATTCTATCCCTTGAACTAAAGACAATATGAATAGAGACATATCTTTCCATTTTAACTTGGAGAAAGGTTTTCTAAAGACTGGTTTTGCGTGTCCAATGTAGGATTAGAGACAAAATAATGGTGATACCAACAGAAACTAGGTATCTATGTCAATTTTTTTACAGTTCTGGATTAATCGGGTTAAATCTGAGAACCCTAAGCTTCATTGAGTGTATATATATGGAACAATAAATTGTAATTTAAAAGACAGGCTGGGTGTAAAATCAAAAAATAAATAAAAATAAAAAAACATTCACCACTACTTATTGAGATAGGCGCATGAATTTCGGCTGAACTAGTTTTATTTTCCTTCAATAAATTGATTAAAATACGGAATTCATCTTTTACAGGTGTGATGTTATAATTTCAGCTGGAATTTGACCCCTTTCCACACATTTTTTTAATACTTGCTGTCTTATCTGCCGGTCTAGCGTTTGTATAGTTACGCCGGTCTTAATCTAAGTAAGTGAAAGTCTGTTTATTAAGTGAGTCCGTGACAAGTCTATTTATCACTATTTTAACCCTACACGCCGCGTAATATTTACACCATCATTATAAGCATTATAAGTAAGGAGGCTTACGTTTAACTTTAATGATATTTTCACTAGAAAAAAATAAGGATAAATGCAAGATTAAATACCAATCTAAAAATGTTTGGTAAGATACTGGAAATGCGAAAAATGTATTTATTAAAAAAAATTTGACGTTTATCATCAGAATAGATGACCAGATGATATAATTTTTCAATTTTTCAGTGAATTTAAAATACCAGTAATAGAGTTGTATTAAATTTTTAAATATTTATCCCCTGTTATTTCTTGAACACACCTTATCCGTATTATAGCATAATACGGATAAGGTGTGTTTTACATTTCAACATGAATTTGGTCTATGAATTCTTAAAACACAGGTAGTAGATATTGAATGTCGAGAGAATAAAATATATTGGTGGTCTAAAACTTGAATCCCAGAAAGCTTTCAGGCCTGTCTGTAAGTACGGAATTGGCCAACAGATTGACGGATTCTTTAATTAACGAGAGACTGGAAAAGTTAATCTTACATGTTTATAAGTATTAGAAAACATATTCATTCCCTGGAAAATAAACTAGGTAAGTAACGAATGTATTTATCACATATCTTGGTAAAATTAACCGGTTTTAATTGGCGGTTGCGTGAATTTTCCAAAAAAATCTGGGCGTCCCTTTTCATTGATTTTGATATTATTTACTTTAAAACCCTTTGTCAAAAAAGACAATCTGGAGTTTAATCTTGTAGAAAGAAGGTAAATATCTTGTCTGCCATGCCCATGTTGTATAGGTTTGTCTTTTTTCATCTATAGTATTTTTATGTTTCGAAAATTAATTAACAAAAACGTTTTACTTCTGAGACCTCTAAGGTTTAAACGTTGACTCAATAACAATGATTGGGTTTCTTATATTGTTAATTATCATGATTTAAAACGCACATCGAAAAACTGTGTCAGTGTCTTAGATAGAGTCGGATGTTTCTCAGGGCTGGCTCCTCTGGGAATTGTAAGATTAATTTGAAGCAAAAGAACCGGTTAGGGGATAATTTGTGCCTGAGGATAATTTAAAATATCCCTCCCTTATCCGCCAGTTCCCGGGGGGCGATAAGAGCCGTCACGTCCTAAATGATTTTTAAAGTCATAAAAGTTTTTTTACTTCTTTCCCTGTATTATGATTTATTTAACGGCGTAAGTACTTTTGTTTAACGAGATTTGATGTCGCCGTGAATGTTATCGTTTATATTCATGTCTTGTTTCGTAAGCGTTGTAAAACATGAAACCACCCAAAGATTTAACCAAATAACATTCTGCCATAACCCCCTAGGTATGATTGCGGAATTACTTTGAAGCTAAGCGCTTTGTTTATGTAAGTCTTCCAGCCTTCCAAAAATAAAAAATTAACAGTCTTACTAAAAAACTATGTACGTGAAAACCTCACTAATTGAAACGTTAAATAGTAACTGACATATATAGTTCATGAAAAAATATTATATAAACTGCTTACCCAGCCAAAGACGGTTATTTTTCTATTGCACAAACTTGAAATAATAATTATTTCTCATCGATTTTCGGAAATTTTCGGTATTTTAAATGTTTTATTTTATTTTTTTTGGAATATTTTGGAAAAAAATACAATTTTAGAATGCCTTTTAGGTATTTGAAATGGTTCCATGATAACTCAACACAGTGACAATTCAACACACCTTTTAAATGATATTAAGTCATTATAAACGATGAAATAAAAAGATTAAACCTAACCTAACCTAACCTACTTAACCCAGTAAGTAAAGTTTTTGTTTCATCACTTTCCATGACTTTATATAACTTTTTAAAGACGTGATAAATTTTCATTTTGATGATTTATCCGGTTACCATTCCAAATATACTTTCATATTTCAAAATTGTAAGATTTTAATTTAAACATTTAAAAAGTTGACAAAAAGTTTACTGCAAACATTTTAAATTAAACCCAGTCCTTTTATTTAAGGAATTTGCAAGAAAACCGTCAATTTACTTTTGATTTCGTTCATACAATTAAAAATTATAACAATGTTAGATAATTAACAAAAAAAATCTGACATATTGGATCCATTTTGTGACCAACTTGAACATGGATTTTTTAAACTTTGTATTTACCTACACATGCATAAGGCATTTATGTTATTAAACAACACCACTTTTATGGAAGTTTTATTAAATTCACTGTGTGAATTTTAATAACATAAATGTCTAATGCATGTGTAGGTAGATATATATAAATCCTATAAATCAACGTTTATTTTGCGCAAACATTGAATCCAAAATATGTAAATGTGATTTTTTTTAAGTGAAACTTCTTTACGCGCGTCATGCATTTTCGATGACCGGAGTAAAACCGACTCATGACCGTCACGAAAAACCGTGATCATTTGGTGGTGGGGGTACGGGACCCCCACCACCGCTCACCGTTCACTGTCACAGTTCACGTTCACAGTAGTCGCTTACTGAGGTGAGGGAGCCACTGACGAACTTTCTCTCTCTCTCTTCTCTCTTTTCCTCTCTCTCTAGCCAACGACGCCACGCCAGGCATCAGCTGCTTGCTTCGTGTACTGCGCGGTGAGTGTAATACGAGTGAAATACGTAATTGATTGTGGTTTATTCGATTTGGAACAGAGTTTTAGTGTCAAAAATGAGTAGTGACGAGATAGAAGTGAGAAAAACATTCGTGGCACAAGAGGAAATATCCCCTGAAAATCACCAAAGAAGAAGAGAGTCTGATTCACACAGTGATGACATTAACGTAAGGTAAACATAACCAAGAAGAGTGGATAAATATCTCACAAAATAGTATTGTTGTTGTAATAGCATGATAGGATTGATTAACATATTGGCGAGATTATACTAACAGTGAAATATGATGTAATGATCTATAATAATAATGCAAAGTATGTTAATAATTATAATATTGATAATAAATAATGGACATGTACACACAAACAGTGTGTACAAAAACTTATTAATACTTAGAAATGAAAAGAGAGAGAGA
Organism: Hesperophylax consimilis; assembly: GCF_061612785.1. NCBI lineage: Eukaryota > Metazoa > Arthropoda > Insecta > Trichoptera > Limnephilidae > Hesperophylax > Hesperophylax consimilis. Next base: position 22,945,981 of record NC_142838.1, read on the forward strand.
AGAATACTAAAAGTTTCACTTCCGTCGTGCGTAGGCTTGCCACACACTGTATTTTTTTGGTTATTCTCTTAGGATTAGTATCTACTATATTTTTTATCGTGTAAATGAGGTAAAAATCAAGTAGAAGTTATCTTGCTGATTCTCTGAATAAAATAAATTTGTTTCGTAAATTTCGTATTTTCTACAATTTTTCGACGTTGGAAGTAGAATAGCAGAATACCTATGCGATTTTTTAAATTTATCATGTTTAAAATTAAAATATTCCATTTATAAATATTAAAGAATAATTCAAATGCAACAAATCAAAAAGCTAATTTTATCTAGTTTGTAAAATGGTATTTTTTTACGACATCTTAAAAAATAAGAAATATATAGTATGTTTAAAATACCTTGGAAATATTCCGTAATTCGTTTAATAAATAATGTGATAACCTTAATGACATCCAGGGCCGGCCCTATGGGAGAAGTCTTCTCCGCACGCCGAATGCCTAACACCTAACAGTCCTAACACTCCTTGAAACACCCTTGAAATTATTTTTCCCCAAAACCACGCTTTATTATTACTATAGTGATCACCGACCTGCGCGTTTTTGGTTTTGACAATGGGCGCCTAAATTTTACTCGCGCCAGGCGCTGCTTTGGCTCAGGGCCGGGCCTAAATTGAAATCTTTACATTTATTGATTTAGTATTTCATAATGGGCACAAACGACATCATGAAATCATAGTTTTAGTGAGTTAAATTGTTAGTTTTTATAAGACGTTTTATTTGGAATATTTGATTTTAAACAAATATTCTAATAGCCATTCATTTATACGAACATCATAAAAAAATTGCTCGTTCACTTCTAAGGATTCATTCCGCTTCGCTACGAGAAATTTTTCTATTCTAGTCTAGTAGTAGTCTTCGATGTATGTTGTTAGGGTCTAGTACACTCTAGAGTCTAGAGTATACACTTTTCTAGGGACATTACAAAAAACCCTCACGATTTCATTAATCTTGCAAAAAGATGTTTGTCGTGAATCGACAATTCTTCAGAATTGCGCTGTTTATCAAAAAAAATTTCTAATTTGACAAAAAGAAAAAATCATCCTTACTTTGAATAACAAACATAATTTCTGAAAAAAATCACGGTTACTACTGAAAAATGAATTCCTACGTGAATTGACTACATTACTACAGATCAAAAACACATATAAATTTCAATATTAAAGTGTTTTGCATTTAAATTCAACGATGTTACCTTTTATCGGAAGCTTAAAAGGTGTAAGTGGATACCTACATTATCAATACAATTTAAAAAATTCTTATAATTGTTTCGACCTCATCATAGGAAACAAATATGAAACCACCAAACAAGTTATAAATGTTGGCTTGTTATGGTGTCTTAAAATTGATAAGAACTTATTATTTTATTATCACCCAAAACACAGCAAAACAATAAAGAAAAATCTTTTTTTTTAGGTGTTAACATTTAAATTTTCCAGATTTTTCTCTAACAATCCGATATTTTTTTTCAATTAGCGATATTGTTCTGTCTTTCCCGTAATCGCCTATGGTAAAAATGCATTTTTGTAAAGCGAGAGAGTAACGTAGCAGCGTTAAAGAAAACGTGTAAAAATGAAATAATTTGCATATTAAATTACCTCTCCGTCGTTCCAGAGATAAATACGCACACCAGACACCACAGTACCTATACATACACGTGGGCTATAAGCATAGGCACCCACTGATACTGATGAAAATACAGGAAGCACGAGCTTGATTATATCCCTTTAATAACCAAAGCTTTGACAATGCTCTCGGATTTAATATTTTAAGCGAATTTCCTGGGATGATCAAATTAATCTCGTTCCTTGCGTCATATTGAATTTGTGAATTTCATCTTCATCATTGAAATTGGTCGTCATCTTGCCGATGGTGCTTTTCCATCGTCCTTTGCTTGCACGTAATATTTGCAAGCAAGTATGATTTTATAAAATGGAGTTTAGCAGAAAAATCTTACTGAAATTCAAGCGAACCAATAGTTTTTGTCTCTCGCATGGTAATTCTGGACATTTTCTTTTGCACTAATCTTAAATAGGATTTTTTATTTATTTAAGCCTTTTTAAATTTAATGGCGCGTGGTGTTGCCCGTGTGCACGAAGTAATTGACGTTTTGGTACTACACTGGGTTAATATATGAGCGATATTCGAGTATATGTGACCTTTCCCATTTTGTTTGGCTATCTAACTAGGTGAAAGTATCCATTTGAGAACAAGTTCCAAGTCTTGAGATTTCTTTTATTATTAAAAAATCTTTAGAAAAAACTGAACAGATTTAAATATTAATAGCATTACTAGTAAAAAGATCAATGTCTTGCTAATAAACAATCGCTGTTTATCAGTTGCGTAAAATTTAACACATTTTTATTTTAAATTTAGCACCCCTTCTAAATCATCAAACGTATCGAACTACTTGAGGTGACTTATGGCAGAGGGGTTGGTTATACAAAAAATATTTCCCTGGGCGGCGGTATATGTTTACTAGTAAGTCTGTAAGTCTGCAGGTTGTCAGCAGTAAGTTTTAAAATCAAGTTGTTTGACCAAATGATAGTTTCATGTGTTGCCGGAGGACAAATCAAGTCTCGCAGTACCAACTAGAAATAGCAATGCAAACAATCATAACTGCTAACAATACATGATGAAACAATGAGTACATGCAGATGTAGGTTTGCAGGGAGTTTATAAACCCATTGTCTAACACACCCTGTCACGTGACCTGCTAAATATTCCGTTCTCCACATCTCATGCCTCCCGACATACTATGTAAGTACCTTAACCACCTGACGTACCAGAGGATATTTGACTCGAAAGACAAAGTTGCGTTCGGAATATTTCAAAGCCCCTACCTTGATATTTTAAAGAAATATAATACGATGGGTCAAAGTAAACAATACTGATCCAGAAATTTCTTGAAATTTGTAATTAAAGACAATCAAAAATAATCATTACTCGTTGGATGCCATTTACCAAAGAAAGAGCGCCTCAATGCCTGGCATGTAAATCTAGGTTTTACCCAAATAGGACAGCAATAGTAATTAATGTCTTTAACCCCTCAGAACAGGCATATTCTAACAGAAAGTCGCAGTATTTCCGCTTTGAAATAAAATCCAAATAATGGAATAATTGTGAACGTATCCGAAAACTAAAAACTGTTTAGAAATAAACATTTAACTTTTAAAATATTAAAATTTTGAATAGAAACATAAAAATTTTTTTAAAAAGGCTCACACGTTTTTTTGTCTAAACACTGAACTAAAATTACCGATAACGAAAAAATACTCATTTTATGAGACAAATGTTTTATCAACATTATTGCCACCTCACTTTATGAGACAAATGTTTTATCAACATTATTGCCACCTCACTTTATGAGACAAATGTTTTATCAACATTATTGCCACCTGATTTTATGAGACAAATGTTTTATCAACATTATTTCCACCTCATTTTATGAGACATATGTTTTATAAACATTATTGCCACCTCACTTTATGAGACTAATGTTTTATCAACATTATTGCCACCTCATTTTATGTGACAAATGCTTTATCAACATTGTTTCGACCTCATTTTATGAAACTAATGTTTTATCAACATTATTGCCACCTTATTTTAAGAGACAAATGTTATATAAACATTATTGCCACCTCATTTTTCTTTTTGTTTAAAATTAATTAATAAAAAAATCACAAAAATACGTAAAATTTTCTCAAATTGCGGTCGGAACATTTGGTTTTACACAGCTATACATTTGAATTATTCTGTTATTAACTTCTAGATTTGAATATATAAAGATATTGTTTTTACTTTCCGACGCTCGCGCTGTTTAGATCATATTTCTAACCATGACAATAAGAAAGACAACGATTCTAGGAGATCATATATGAGTTGTTCCCAGAATGGAACAAATAAGCCTTTGGAGTTAAGGACGCAATGGAAGAAAAATAAAACGCAAAGACAATTCTTTGCAGGAGTATTATCGACTATAAATAATTTCATTTTACGTTTTATGTTAGCTTATTACCACTATTAGCATTATAATATTATTATATCACCAATCATAATAATGCATTCAGAATACTTATAACAGTTGTTTGTAAGGGAGCAGGACTTTCTACCCGTCCCAATCTCCGCACCCTTAAACCCAAAGGAAAGTGGAAGGTCCCGTTGCTTGGTTCACCGCTCTATCGAATTCAATATTAGGAAATTCCGCCGATCTTAAATACCATACCCCATTAGATCCGATTTGTCAATATTTGAGATACAAGCCGCAACAAGATAACGTTATTGAGTTAGTGTTTATTCACAAGGTAAATCCACTTAACGTATCAATATTCCTATTATTATCTTAAAGATCTATCGATGTATTTGCGAAATAATTTTGTAGTAAGAATAATTTAATTTAAAAAAGGAAACAAAGGTTATAGCGAAACGTGTTTATTGTTTTATTTTAAATGATAATGTCACATCACAAAGTATCTGTTTCTTATGAACAAAAAATATATTTTTTCCTCTAAAAGACAAATATATACAATTGTCTAAAATACGTTAGGACAGTTAAATCTGCAGTATGGCAATTCTTGGTCGTGTGTCTTCCCGTCAATTCTTTCTTACTAAACTCTAACCTTAGTTATTGAAAACGACAAAACTCGAATTGCTCGAGACACCCCCAAAATTAGATGATTCGTACATTTTTACACACGTCCTTGCTTTTTTTAGAAGCCGGGTAATATTTTGTAAATATCTCAAAGACCAATATAATATTGAAAATTATATTTTTATATATTTATTTTTTATTTTTTTGGCTTTCTGTGGTGGTAGTAGGAGATTTTCAAACATTGTTGGGTTATTCGTAACCCGGGAATGTTTGTCTTACTTTAAAAAATATATATATATATATATATATATATATATATATATATGAAATAATTGACAGACATCTACAATATCAATATTTTACTTAGGAATTTTCATGGACAGCATTAAAATGCGTTCAAAACATCTAAAACCTAGTTCTGCACACTGCACATTGCAGTGCACCTGAAGGAAGTCATGATTTCACAGAACTGCTATTGTAGTTGGTCGGATCCTGAGGGTTAAATAGTATTGCATCGTAAAAAAGAACGCTCATTGGTATAGATGGTACCGGGTACAGTTGTTTTTTTTCGAATTGGACTCTTTGGCAATATTTTGATCCGAAGAATGAAATAATGTGAACAAAATCTATTTTTTTCCAATTTTTATAAGTTTAGAAACAATAATATATTTGATGAACTTAAATAAGCGTAGGAACAAGTTTTACTTCGCCCTTTGCTTAAAGTTGTTTAATTACATTATCTACTAATATTGTTTTTGGTATTTTCGAAAAATAATATATATCATTTTTACATTAACCCCACATAGGAGGCCTAGTTAGGAATCTTGTATGGAGCATATGTTTAGAGGAAACGAAGGATGAGGGTTGGGTAGGAATCTAAGGATCAGTGTGTTCAGGAGTGACGGATGAATGATCTGTCCTTCTCACTGCGGCGCTAGGCGATGGGTCGAGCGACCAGTTCGAGAGGTAAAGGGGTCTCCCAAACCAACCTCTCTCGATCTGGATGCAGGTGCATCCTGACACATGATGAACCCGGCCACCCCTGCTAAATCACCAAATGTAGTGAACCACTTGGGACTTCCTATGGCAGAGGTGTTGGTAAACCAATAAATGGTTCCCCGGGCGACGGTACCCAAACCAGCCTCCCAAATTAAATGTCTTTTTCCATTGCTGAACAGAAAATAAATGATTATTTTTCGGAATAACTTATTGAGTAAAACCTCAAATTATAATATTTTAAATATTGAAGACAATATTAGTGATTTTTAAACGCAAATCTGAAACAGAAAAATCAGAAAAGGAAACGGTCACATTGATGTGACCGTTTCCTTTTCTGATTTTTCTGTTTCAGATTTGCGTTTAAAAATCACTAATATTGTCTTCAATATTTAAAAGAAAATAAATGGTTGAAATTCAAGTTTTACGTGGGCAGTATTGCTTGATTTTCTCGAACAAAATTGACTGTTTAGATTTTTAGGATCTCGATTTTAGTCTTTTCGTGAAAAGTTTTCAAACCCTAAACTATTAAATAATTCTAATATATTTCTAGTAATTTTATGTAGACTTGTTTTTTATCAGATTTCAAGTGAGAAATATTTGGTGGAGTTAAAAATATCCTAATATAATGTAAGGTCCCTCTATTATACCTTGAAGGGAAATAATCTAGTATGTTTTTCCGCCCCAACAAAGCGAGATCAGGGGTTAATAATGGAAATGGTATGTAATACGATTTAAAGGAATTCTACCATCTGGTACAACACATTACATAACGATAATAGTTTCCCAGAATTATTATTATTTTCATCGAACTTATAATTAAGCTCATAAAGGGTTTAGGATGAGATTTGTTGAGTATTTAAAATAACTTTGAAAATTAAATTCTCCTAACAATTTACTTACTCTACATACTTTCCAAATATCATTTAAACTTTTCATTTACTTTCTTTAAACTTTATCATTTTTATATTTCGTTTCCCTTTTATTTTATTTTTTTATTAATAGCTATCATTTTATGTTGTATTATTTGAATTTAAAAGTTTAAGAAAATTTTAGGCTTAAAAATATTAAAATTTGAATTTACACGAAAGCTTGAATTTCCTAATAAAGTTACCGATAAAATCTACGAATTTAGGAATGATAAAAATGCTGGGGTTTTTTCTTTTTCCCGTGAGAAAAGTGAAATGTTAATTTAACTAGGTACCTTTACACAGAAAATGTGTAGAAGGGCTGGTGGAAATAGCTGCTTAATAATAATATAATAACTCTAGAAAGGGTTCTCTATAGCGATAAAATAAATTAAATTACTTTAATAATCAAATCACCATCATATTGCCGAGCAGCTTGCAGAAGTCCATTGTGGGCAACATACGTGCTTTCGGCATGCTGTCGCGATAATAGAAAATCAACACAACAGTATCGCTCCAGCAAGGCAATGGTAGCTGCCGACTTAATGGCATGCGGTAGCTCAAACCGTCCCATTAGATTTTTTATGAAAACTGAAAACTACCGAGATGCGACTGCACAGAGCTGATGATGTCGTAAGGTAATAGCTGCTCGTCTATATGGTTTCATTTTCTTTTGCCATTAATTCAGCAAGTATAGCAGTATGGCATATTCTTTTTTGAAAATTAAGCATATTTCCATCCAAGTAAAAATAAAATTAATGAGTACATAAACACATACCTGTGTTTTAAATCACTTTATTTTAACGCATTGATGGCCCGGTTTCGAAAGTAACTTTCCATAAAAACTAATCTTTTGACGGTTCAATGATTCAGGTAAAGTGTCTGTTATTTTTTTATAAAGCAAAGTATCAATAATCTTTTGAAACGCATCAAGTTTATATTAGTGACTAGTATTGGAAGATACGACGGATACAAATATATTAGTTGGTGAAACGATTTCCCACGGTGCGTGTTGTGTTTTAAATATTCGCGATCCATAGTTGATTATTAATAAGACAAAGGCAAATTGTAAAGTCAATTTGAGACAATTTCGAGTGAAACCTAAAATAATTATAAGCGAGGAGAGGTGAATGTTTAAATTTAAAAAATTAACTTGGAAAATCAACAGATATTTTCTTGTAAGTAAAAAAATATTCAGATGAATTTAGAAAATGAGTGACCCTTCTTTTATTACACTTATTGTTTGTATGTGGCATAGTTCACTAGCATTAATATGCAACGGTTGTTTTATTGTATAGTGGAAAAAGGAGAAAATTGATGATCGATTTTGATAAGAGATCAATATAATCATGTGCGGTATGTGTCTAAGTAAATTCACTTTTCGATTTTTTTCTCACTTATGTCAAATAAACGTATTTAACGGTTTGTTCATAAGGTAAAATATGACTCTCTCGTATAATTGTGTGCTGTATGCATGGTGGTAAATCCACTTGTAGCGCATCAACACTGTGTCAAATAAACGTATTTACCTTGTTGTTCACGAGGTAAGAACTTAATGACAGTATAATTGTGAGCAGTATGTATGGCAGTGAATCCACTTTTCGAGTATCATAACTATGTAAAATAACGTATTATAAAGTTTTGTTCCCAAACTAAGAACGTATGACCATAACAGTATCGTCGTGTGATATGTATGGTAGGAAATCCACTTTTCGATCATCAAAATGATGGTAAATAACACATTTAACTTTCTGTTGGCAATTATTGACTGAAGTGAACTTTTCTAGTAAAAAAGTGTCACTGGATAAAAGTTGTAACTGGGAAAAAAGGTAAAATTAGTTTAGATTAAGTAAGTAACCTATCCCGAGGTTTATTATTTTTGTTTGCCTTTCTTTAATGTTTTTTTCTGTTCACTTTTTATTAATATTTTTCTGAAACATTTTTATAACCATAAGGTTCCTCGACCCGGAAATATTGATGGCCCATAGATACTCGGATCGTTATTAATAAAGTCACCAATTTGGCAATATGCTCAAGCGGCAGGTATGTATGTACATCTGGGCCCAGACGCTCTGCATACCTTGGGTTCGGGTTTATAACAAGCCTCCCTTTAATTAATTCCATACGAACATTAAACCCAACCTCCCCACCACCCTTCCGCTTGCCACTCCTCACCCACCCACCGTCACCCTGTAGGGATTAAGAATTTATACACTTATTACGAATGTAAACGTGGGGAATAGATTAACATGACATTATTTTATTCTCTTGGCTTGTCGAGGTATTAAATAATGTAACTGTATAATAATTTCAATCACGTAAAATGACAATTTTCACCCTTATTATGATGTTAATTTTCAGGTAGCAGCGAAAAGTGCTCCCTTTTGGGGTTTATTAAAATTGAATTATCATTAATTCCTTAACAGACTAATTTAATTGTACAGCCCGGTACATATAATTTATATTACGTAAGATATTAATATTTACCTACTTACTGACAATCCGGCTTTGACCGAGATTGGAACGTTATTTTATCGAAACCACTTTTCTAATTGACTTATTTGATAATATAAAGAAAACAATTGGGATCTCGCGTGGAAGCATTTTAAATGTTAAAAACATATATGACAGTTCGATAACTCGTTATATAAAAGACGTTGTGTGCTAATCTTGAAGAAATCAGAAGGAGAATCACAGCAGCCAACAAAAAATAGTTCTCTTTGCTGCCAGTGTTTAAGTCACGTAGTGTCCACAGAAAAACCAAAATAACCATATATAAGACCATTGTAAGAACTGTATTGGCATATGGATGTGAGGCGCTGACACTGACGGTAAAGATGGCTGAAATGCTGGATACTTTTGAAAGAAAGGTGCTGAGAAGAATATGTGGACCCGTGAACGAGGGCGAACAGTGGCGTATCCGGCACAATATAGAATTGTACGATATATATAAGGCCCCTAGAATCTCTGCACACATGAGACTCCTCAGGCTGAGATGGGCTGGGCATGTACAGAGAATGCCGGATACACGCGTCCCAAAAAGAATTCTGACTGGTCACCCAGGTGGAAAGAGAAAAGTGGGAAGACCAAGACTGAGGTGGGAAGATGAGGTAAGAGGGGATACAGCACAGCTTCTCCAGGTGACAAACTGGAAGTCAGCCGCTGAGGACAGGAGGAGATGGAGGCGACTGTTGCAGGAGGCCAAGCTCGATATGGGCTGTAGCGCCATCGAAGAAGAAGAAGTGCTAATCTTGATATTCCGGACTGTTTAAACTGAGAATATTTCACAACATCTTTCGAGAGCTTTTCGTGATTCACGCAAAGATATTTTCTGCTTTATACTAATCAGTAGGGTAGCAATCAACAGAGAGGGCTGGAAGCTTACCATAGGGCCTGGACCTTGTTGGGGCTCGTATTAAATTAATTAAAAAATTAATATTTTGCTAAAGATCCGAAAAATTATCGCCTGTGGCGTTTTCTCTTTCCCCTATTCTCTCCCGTACTTGCTGGGATTATGTAGAAAGTTTTATTAAGTAGGTAAACGGAACCTATAATAATTTTCATCTGCACCGCAAGATTATCACACAAAGATTATATGGACTTAAGCATATGAAATAATAATGTAGCATCCCAATTATTCGTTACAATTTCTATGAGCCACATTTTACGTATTCACTGGCATGAGCCCGGTTAATAGGCTTGCTCGGGGGCTGGATAATTTGTAGCACACCTCTGGTAGTAAAAAGATAAGCAATTTTTTTATTTCTAAATGAAACGTTAGTGAGTTAACCAAATACAATGACTTACGAATAATTTAGTGTTGACGATTACAAGTAATAATAATCGGTTACAATCAACGTTTTTCAAATTATGATGAATAAAAATATAGCCGTCACGGGACGCCTGGCTGACGTGAAACATCGAAATTGATATTTATTGATGGAAGTAAAAATTAAAGTTAACAAGTCTTTACATTGAAGTGAAACTTCTTTACGCGCGTTATGCATTTTCGAGGACCGGAGTAAAACCGACTCATGACCGTCACGAAAAACCGTGATCATTTCGCTATAGGAGCCTAGCTAATATTATATACCTAGTTTAGGTCACTCTCCAAACTCAGTTTTGCGGTCTAGAGGCAGAGCGCCCGACTGTCGTCGTGAATAACCGAGGTTCGATCCCCGCTTTAACTATTTTTTTTTTCTTTTTGTGATTTTTTTAATACGAGGAAAAGTGATAAAATGTTCTCGTGTTGCGACTTTTAGATATTTTGACTATATGATATTTTGGTCGAAATATAGCTTACAAATCGAGCCGATAGAGCCGCTCGTTATTTTGATTAATTATTTTTATTTTGAATCATTAAAATTACTAATCAAGGCTGATAACGCGACTAATTACCCTCGCAGACGTGCGTGACAAGTTTTTTTAGTAAAAAACACAGCCGTAAGTGAGTTTTTCAAAATTTAGAAATTTTTTTCAAATTTAGACTCCATACGGGTATGAGACTGTTAAAACACGATAGATCTTTTTCAAAACGGACAAATATACGGAAATATTTTGAAAAACGACAGATATGACTTCACACTGCCGATATATCTTCGATTCGACCCTATATAAAGCGTTAACGAGACGTTATGTGATATTATTAATTTGCCGTGTTTGAAAACGAAAATTTGAGCGGGACAAGTCAATTGAGGAGTTCACGTTGTATACGCGGTTCTCGTCGCGCGAGATACCTCTCCTCGCGGTCTAGAGGCAGAGCGTTCGACACTCGTTATGCAGGACCCGGGTTCGAATCCCATATTTTAATAATTTTTATTTTTTTTTTATCACATGCTACTTATAAATATGTCAATAGACAGAAAAAAAGAGAGAATGAAATGAAAAGAGAGAGAGAGAAGAATACTAAAAGTTTCACTTCCGTCGTGCGTAGGCTTGCCACACACTGTATTTTTTAAAATAAAATAACACTAGTTGTACCCCGCCCGCCACGCGTTGCAGTGGCTCATTCCAGAACTTTCAAGAGCATTCTCAAACTTTCCGGTTCAAACTTCTTGAACTGTCTCCTACCAGAATCTTCTAGAGCATTTGAGAACCTTCATAAACTTTCTAAAACCTTCCAGACTCACCGCCACATTTTACGGGCCCATTCTGAAATAATCCTAAGCATTCGCGGCCTTCCCGCAACAAGGCACGTTTTCGTAACCCACTCCCACCCACGCTCAACCACCTCCACCAAACTCTCTTACTTTCGATGTGACACTGAGGGCTTTCTACCACCATAACCACCAGTGGATGGCAGTGGCTGATTGTGAAGAAAATTAGACGGGTAGAGAAACATGGGTTTCTTTTTATATTTATAATCTATATCAGATAAGTTTAGATTTATTTTATTATTATTAAAATATATGTACAGAAAGAAATACATTTCAACTTAAAAATTCACGATCTCTTAGAAAAGATCCATTGCCAATTATAGTGAGAATAGAAGTAAATACACCGCACAGAGATATGGCGGCCGGGTGGAAAGAGCCGACGAGTCACGAGGCCGGCCGAGTGAAGAATTTTAAAAGCGTTGTCTTAATAATGTCACGATGTTTACTTTTTGATCTATTAATTATTAAAGTCCATTAATAAGCAATTGTTTTTACTGTTTTAAACAAAAATTGAATTAAAAATACGCCAGTCTTTGGTATGATTAATTTTGCTTATACGACGAGTTTAATAAGTTGTTTTAGAGTAAATCATAAAAACATTTAATCTAACTTCTTTAAGCAGCTTTCCAACTAACATTGCCGATAAAAGTAAATAATGTTTCAGTACCCTCTTTATATAATTTTCGTCTATTTAAAAGGTCGTAAACTGAACACTACGTTTCCTTGTAATTTTCTCAATGCATTATTTAACAATTCTAGTGAACCCGAGCGGAGATAGGTCATATAATTGAAATGAGGCTTTTTAACGACCGCGTATATTATCTACTGTAAGACGCCATTTCAAATGTGATAATGGTTTCGCAACAAATCACTATAAAAAGTGAAATCTTAGGTAAAAAATTAAATTGACAATGATCCATGTTTGCAACACTAAATTTGTTTGATGCTGCTCACACGCTGAATTACAATAATTTTAAAAAAATCGAGTAAGTTTGCAGTATTTATGCGTCAGAATGAGTTTAATGCTGAATATCAAGTTTGCAGTATTTATGCATAAGAATGAGTATAAATACTGCATTGTGTTGTGTGTTTCCTCTTTATTACAACATGGGTCTATTCAAGACTTATTCACTACTTTATCTCTTCAAAATCAGCATCCCCAAAGATGACATAGGGTCTGAGGGAAATTATTTTCCTCAGTGCCGTGGCCGTTGGGTGTGGAGTCATAAAAAGGTACTAATTCCGTGAAAAAAAACAGTTTTGTGCTAAATTTAAAATATGTAAAAAAATAAAATAAAAAACTAATATGTTACTTATTATGTTATTTCAACAATTTGTAAAGTTGACACACGGTGGGTGCTTTAACAACATTTGTCAACATTTACTTGAAACAAGACAAAAGGTTTTTGTAAATTTTTGCGAAAATTGAAATTAAAATGCATATTTTCAATTTTTAAAATTTCCATCTTCAATATACAAAATTTACATTTTCCTGACGGAAAAGCAGTTTTTTTTAATGTAATTTGTCGGAAGAAACATCACTAACTTGATATACATCTTGAAATGCAAACGGAATGTACACACACATTCACAGACCGATGAAATGGAAAACGGTCGAGTGTGAAAATTGTTTGAAATGTCTTCATATAATAAAATGATGTAATAAGCCTGTTGGAAGATTTTGCGTTATCTTATGATAAAATTTCATTGGAACACAACCTCAATAAATGGATTTAGGTTCGATAACTCGAATGGCTTTATCAGAAGACACATGGATGTGGTGGAAGCAAATGGTGATTCACTATGGGCGGATTTAATTATCTGTATGTAAATTTATCTGTAGCACGTGTAGGCTGGAGGCTCAACTCCTCACAGGCGACGTGTTTATGTTCAAGCTTGCCATATACTCATATCATGTAATTACTCCAATAGAGAGTTGATCTGATAACATCAGGATTATTAATTTTGTAAGGTAACCACAGAACTCTAAAACGTTCAGCCCTCATGGTTAAATTGGTCTGTGACTTAAATACAATACTGGACTTAGATATACTACATTGTTTACAGTGGAATAACTTGTAGTGAATAATGTCTTCTATTATTAAATATTACAATTTGAGGTTTACTAAAAAAAATTAGTTCTTCTTAAAAATATTGAATATTCGTCAATGTATTCTGTTATACTTACACACTGTAATAAAGTGTCAATCTCCATGTAAATGCCAAATAGGGCGTTAAAAAATTAACAAGTTATTAAAAAAAAATAAAGATAGCAGCCAAAAATATGCGAGAAGAAAATGAATTCAGTAAAAAAAATATGGATGTTGCTATGGTTGAATTAGCTCAGTAGTGAGAACATTGCCCCGAAAGGCAAAGGTCGTGAATTTTATTTCCAGATACGACCGACACTTTTTTCTTTCGAGTTTTTCAACGTTCCAACGTTTTTCATTTGAGAGGATTTTGGTTTATTTTGTCTTTGGTGATTAAATTTAGATATACTCATATTTTTTTACCTAATTAAAAATTATTGTAAATAGGTATGTATACAAATATATGCGAAGATAAATTGGTTGCCTCGATAAATTAGTGGTTAAATACAATCCTGGTTTCAACAATAAACCTTTTTTGAATTCATCTATTATGGTAAAATGCGTGTTGTGTCGTTATTTATCTTATTATAAATAGATTTTAATATCAACATGTCTATATTAAAATATTTAATACTTTAAAACCATTTAATTTGTCTAAAAATATACTGTTTGTATTGCTAGTCAAATAAATAATATCAAATTTAAATAAATTTGAATAAAACAAAGAGAATTGTGCGCCTTCTTCAATTATCCATTTGCTGATCCCACGATATCTCCCACTACAAAATTATAATAATGAAAATGAAAACAATCATTATCATTTATATAACTTTAATAAATTTAATATTCATTATTGATAATATCCTAATGACTGAATCAATTTATCAAAGGAAGTAACGTTCGTGGCATGTTTTCATCTGCCTGTACCTATAAAGGTTACGTTGGTGTCAGAATTAGGGTACAAACTTAATCAAGATTATGTACAATCGAACATGGATTGAATAAATGTTCATTTTCAATGGAGATTTGAGCTTAGCCTTCTAATGATGATGGGCAAAGACACGATCCTATAGAAACCTAATCTCCCCTAGTCTTACTGGTGAATAAAGTTATCCAATAAGCCCAATCTTCCCGGAGTACCAGGCAATCATAAAGGAAGGGAGTAATAATTTTATTGCTGAATTTACATCAATGTATTCTGTCGTACCTCCAAGTTCAAAGCTATTGAAGGAGGTAACACTATTACAACGTAGACATCCCTTTGAATCTCTCGATCGGCATTTACATTTGAATTAAAGTGTAGATAAGATGCATTGCTGTTGGTGAATTATTATGTAGGCAATTAAATAATATTTATCACATAAAAGCGTAGGCTTTATATGAAATACAACATTAGATTTTTTTTCTTGCTATCGGGAAATCTTTTTTGTCGGGTATTTTTTTTTACGAGAACCTTGTGAGTTTTTCTAAAGAATTATGATGATCAATTATATTGCTTCTGTATTTAATACTAGTTGTTCTGTGAAACGTATAAAAAATAGGTTCTGTAGATAATATTTGTAATTTTCTCAATAAATCAAAATCAAAAGATTTGTAAGTACTTAAAATACCCACTTACCATAATAATAAACCGTTAATACTTTAACTACATTTTATTTTAAAAAGGAATCATACATTTTTTCCACAGAAATATCATCCTAAAAATGAAAATTCTTTTTTAAACTTTCTTCAGGCTAAGAGATCGAACCACAATATCGATTTTCGACTTAAAAATAATTGAAATGTTTGTTTCAGATTGACTAATAAGTTCCATGGTGCTCTTTTGATGAGAAGCATCAAGTCATGTTGGCCCAAGTTGTCATCTTTAGCGGCCTTCTAGCCTTGGCTAACACTGGAAACAACTTTGGTAAGTTTTATGTGATGTTACTTTTATTTGTGAATTTATGTCTATTTATGCATTTTTTAATTTTGTGCATATTTTATATGATATTATTCTACCTTTTTTGGTTTTAATTAAACATTTCCCGAAGTGATTTAAAGAAAAAGAGAAATTTGAAACACCTTTTCTTTTATTAAAATCTACAAGTTTTCGAATGCTCACATTCTGAGTTTTAAGATTAAAAAAAACTTCGCAGGAACAGAATCTATTGAATCTTCTTTGTTCAAATTTTTTTAGCTCACCATTCACGAAGTAACTGAAATAAACATTAAAATCACACGCCCAAAAACCCCAGTAATGTTTTCTTACGCTCAAAACCTCCTAATGCCACTTCACTTGGCATTGTTTGCAAGAGAAGCTCCTAGTTAAAAGTCCCTTTAATGGTTGCGTGTACACTTGGTGTATTTTCCCATAAAGACCGGCATTTTCCCTTTCGCAACAAATAGTACAAGGGTAAACAAACGGCTTTACCTAGGCACGGCTCTAGACTATGGAACGGGCGGACTAGTGATTGTGTATGCCCGGAAAATGAATGAAAACGGTATTTTGTTAATTAAATTACAAATACACAATATTTTTTTGTAAAAAAACGCTTCCCTAATTGATAACATTATATTTTGTTTGTCTGTGTGCTTAATAGCTACATGATAATGTTTTGCATACGATCAATAGTTTTTCCGAAGAGATGAGGACACTGTCGCAGTGTTTTTACGAAAATGAACTAGATTGAATTATGATCAATTATATCAACAGTGTTGATAGATTTTTGATGTATTAGATTCAGTCAAATATGGCAAAAATATTTGATTACTCATTCATGTAAAGACAAAATATATTAAAAAAAAATCTGAGAAAAAAAGTATCCAATGATTACTATTTGATATAAACGAACACAAATTTGGGGGTAAAATTTTACGTAAAAAAATAGGATTTGGAATTTCTGTAAAAAATCTTTTGAACTCCTAATCTTCTCGTATTTTGCATATTTCAGAATGTTTCAGACATTATTAGATTTTTGAATACTCACCCATTGAGTTAAAAATCTCATATTTTATTGAAATTTTTTTAATTAACCCTGACGAAGGTTCAGATTGAACTGAAACCGGTTGGTTATAAATATATACAATAAAGTAGTATTCAAACAAAGTTATTTTATTTTATTTATTATGTAAATGTTTTCACTTATTCAAAATGTAATGCGTTTACTCTTTAAAAACGCTGAAATCTAAAATATATTCTGATGCAGCCCTGGTAGGTTTTACTTTACAATGCTTAGGAAAAATTTAGAGCTAACCAATATACTAAGTAATTAATGAAAATGTTCCATTTTAAGAGACAACGGTGCTTTATTAGACGTTTGAGAGACTGAATTGTCTTTTTTAAAATGTCGCGTTTTAATACTTTGTACGTTTGACATTTTTACTTTCGTGTTATTACCTTTCGTGCTTTATTTGATCTTGGAAACAAGTGACTACGTGCATTTGCAACTGTTTTTCTATGGTCTTGGTTTTGTTTATTAGAAGTTTATTTTATTTATAAAAATGCGGTTATCGAGAAAATTCATTGCATCCTTACATTCGAGTCATTAGTATCCATGATAAAGTGGTTAGGTAAACTATTTCGCAATTAACAAAACATTTATAATTTCCATTATTTTAATTAAAATAATTTTTCTTTACTTTTCATCCGGTCATAGATTGTTGCTAGATTATTGACTAGACTGATCATTAGACCGGAGAGAATTTTGTATATTTTTAAAATTTAAAAAGCCCTACATGTTTATTCATTGATCCTATATCTTATGAGAAAAAAACAAAACTTTTTATTAACCTTCAATAACATATTCAGGTAGCACGGTTAATTTTAATTTTACAAAAAACGTTTTATTGTGTTACTAGACTCCTCACAAAGCGCGATTCAAGATTTTGTATTATTATTATTTGTGGTGGCACGTGTTGGGCTATTGTTTCTCGCTCTTGCAACTTCTATGACTTTCATTTAAACAAACAGCAAATTTTCTTTCGTCCAAAACAACGGATTTTTACGAAGAAGCCTTTGAGAAACATTTGGACAATGTTGTGTGTTTTTTTGTCAAAATAACCAAAAAAATCGAGGATTCCTAAAAACCTTAGAGAGATTCGTAATAAGGTTTATTGTACTTATGTGGATCCCAAAACAACCAAGCGTCCCTTAGAAAGAAAATTTGGTGAAAACTCAACTTTTTTGTTTATGTTTCCATTTTTAAGCTGTTTTTAAATATTTTTTTTGCAATTTTTTCTGATAGCCAAAGAAATAATTTTTCTGTTTATTTTGATAATATTTCACAAACTTCTCAAATATAAACACTTTTTCCGTTATTCTCGAATAATAATACATCATTGTTCACCCACAAATGAGACTTTACAACAATACAATAAGTCGATAACATGTTGTATTTAAACTGTTTTGGTTCACAAATTCAAGGCATCACAAATCTTTTTTTGTGTTGGGAATTTTAAAGTAAATAAGTGTAACTTCAAATAAACCGAGAGCGGTGATTAAAAACGAAACGACGAGTGATTTTGAGTTTAGGCGCTTCGCGTATAGGAAAATTTGCAACTGTTTGTTTTAACGAAAGTCACAAGAAAGAGTTTCAAGAGCGAAAAACAATAGTCCAACACGTGTCACCATAAATAGTAATAATTAAAGTTACTTGAATTTCTTTGTGGGGAGCTCAGTAACCAGTCAAAAAACGTCTTTCTCTTTTTGAGGTTAACCGCGCCACTCGAAGGTGCCACAAATGATCACAGGTCAATAAAATTTTGTGTTTTTTTCTCATATTGGAAGGGGTCAATTATAAAACGTATAGGTATTTTGAAATTCTAAAAATTATAAAAAGCACTCCAGCTTACTAATCATATGCTTGGAATTGAGTTAGAGGTGGGATGTAGTATTTCAAATTCTACCACAGACATACAAAAATGATCATAAAAAATAATTGCCATTTATAAATATTTACATTTTAATAGTTTCTGTTAGACGCCAATTTTTTGTCCATTTTAGCTTTTCAACATCGTCCCGCTTTCAAATATAACGGTAATTTTTTATGCTTCTCAGCTGATGACAATAAATTATTTAAAAAGCTAAATCAGTTCGAGAATCGCTTTTTAAAAAGGACCGTTAAAATTACTACAAATGAAAATGTCGCTAATCGTTGATTTGATGGACATTAATATGATGAAAGTTTTAAATCCTTCAACTTAGTTCCCACATCCTTAAAAGCTGATGAAATGAAGATAGTAAAGATACTGGTCTGTGGCTGAGTTGACATCGCGTTTGGGTCCCACACATGCGTAGTGTATTCAATTATTTGGCTGGCAAAGTCCTCCATCACAACACAAGCAACATTTTACGTTTACTGTGGTGGTAGCAGGACATTTGAAAATAATATGAGGTTAAAAGTAATCTGAGAATGTATTTCTTTCTTTAAAAAAATTTAAAAAATCAATGATCTTTTTTTTTATTATTTTTTTTTATTATCAATATAAAGTTTCTTTTACAGGTTTTTTTTTCGATGTCTGTCTCACTAGGATAAACCTGTGTCGAGACAGACGTATTTGATACATTAAAAATGTTTACATATTTTTTGATACATTAAATATTTCACTACATTAAATGACATTGTGAAAAAGATAGAAAATAATAAATAATAATAATAAATGATACATTTGTTAATCAGCATCTAGTTGGAGTACATACTTATGTAGGGATTTTTATAAAAAAATTTATCATGGATCTGTCTTGGCTGATGATCCAAGATTTGATGTCTGTTTTATATTTCAGAAAAAAATCGTTCAGTCTAATGGCTAGTGGGAGAGCATTATATAGCCTTGTAGCAAAATATCTAAAGTTTCTCTGGCCAAAAGTTGTTTTAGCGAAAGGGATTTGTAAGAAATTATGTCCTTTTGTTCTAGTATCACGAGCAGTTTGGATATTGTCAAAAGTAGTTTTGTGTTTGAAGAGGTATGTTAGTATGTTTTTGGCATAAAGTTGCCTAATGTCCATAACACAGATTTTCCTAAAGATTTCATCCGAACTGCTTGTAATTGGTAGTTTGAGGATAGTCTTTATTATAAGTTTCTGAGCTTTAGATATTGGATCAATGGCGGCAGCGTTTGCTCCTCCCCATGCTATGATACCATACTCTATTAAAGATTGACAAAGTGCATAGTAGATTGTTTTGAGCTGGCTTAGGTTGAGAAAGTTGCGAGTTTGTCTAAAAAAATAAATGAATTTTCTAAGTTTTTTTGCTGTAGAGGTTATATGTTCTTTCCACTTTAAATTGCTATCAAAAATAATACCTAAGTATTTAATTTTAGTTACCTGTTCTAAATAAGGGCAATCACATATTATCGGATTTGTCAGGTTGCAAGCACAAATTTTAATTTGATTTTCTGGGTTTCTTAAGGAAGGATTAATACTAAATTCAATGTATTTAGTTTTGGTCACATTCATTGTTTGTGTATTATTGTTTAACCATCTTTTAACCACAGTTATGCCCCTGTTAGCTTTTATGTATACATCATTCCAATTACTTGATTTGAAGAGGAGAATCGTATCATCAGCGAAACTTACAATTTTGGCATCTATTTGAAGATTACATAATTCATTTATGTATATTAAGAACAGAGTAGGACCTAAAACACTTCCTTGAGGCACGCCGTAGCTAATTGGTAATTGATTGCTATTGCAGTTGTTGATTTTCACACTTTGCTTTCGGTTTGACAGGTAATCGCTAATAATAGTAAGTTCATCACCATTTATACCAATATTAGATAGTTTTTGTAAAAGTTTAGAGTGAGAGATAGTATCGAATGCTTTGCACAGGTCTAAGAATATATATATATATATTTTTTTTTTTATTTTTTTTTTATTTTTATTTTTTTTTTTTTTATTTTTTTTTTTTTAAAGAAAGACAAACATTCCCAGGTTACGAATAACCCAACAATGTTTGAAAATCTCCTACTACCACCACAGAAAGCCGAAAATGTTGCTTGTGTTGTGATGGAGGACTTAGCCAGCCGAGGAATCGAACACGCGACGCTCGGGTGAGACCCAAGCGCTATGCCCACTCAACCACTGACCGGTATGTATATTGTAATATTGATATGCATTTTGATCCCTTGTCTAAGTTTTCATTTAGAAAATCGGTAACTGTTGCCAGGGCTTCGGAGGTGCCTTTATTTTTCCTGAATCCAAACTGGTTGAGTGATAGTATGTTATTTTGTTCAAGGTATTCAATTAGTTGATTATTAATAGTTTTTTCAAAGACTTTAGATAGTGAATTTAGTAATGTAATTGGACGATAGTTCGTTATGTCCGCTCTAGAGCCTCCTTTATGTATTGGGATTATGATTCCGTGTTTTAGATTGTCGGGGAATCGGCCTTTTAGGATGCTTAGGTTAATAAGATTTGTTAAGGGAGTGGTTATTTCTGATACAAGTTTTTTTAAGGCAATATTTGATATATCGTCCAAGCCAGTTGAAGACGAGTTTTTTAATGAGTTTATGATCAATCTAGTATCTTCATTTGAAATTTGTTTTAGACTAAAATGCAAGTTGTTGGGCAAATTTGTATTACAGCTTAGTGAACTGGAGTTGGTATGGTTTACATCGATATTTTTTGCGAGTTGTTCACCTATTTTTGAGAAGTATTTATTTGCATGATTAACAATAATATCGGGATTACTAGAAAAACCAAATATTTTATCATTTACTTTTAGTTGTTTTAAGTCATTCGTAGGATTAGGTTGAGAGTGGGTGGCTTCTTTAAGTGTTTTCCAAAGTTTTTTAGGATCATTATTACAGTTTTCTATTTTCTGTTTGTAATATATCTCTTTAGCCTTTCTTATTATTTGGGTACAAATGTTTCTATATCTTTTATAAAAGTTTCGAAGTTGTATATCATAAGGATTGTTAATAACGTTTTTGTGGAGTTTGTTACGTTTACGGATAGATTTAATAATAGTGTGGTTAATCCATGGCTTAATTGGTAAAATATTATTTGGTATATGTTTTATAATTATGTTTGTATGTTCGTTAATGGTAGTCTGTAAGTAATTGATAAAGTACGTCCAGGCGTCTTCTGGATTTGTGGTGTTAAGTAATTCTGACCACGATTTACTCATCAGAGATTGACGAACACAATCATAATTGATTTGAATGATTTTTTTCTTATTTGTTGTGTTTTATGTTTGTCTTTTCTGTTGCATGTTTGTATGGAAAGAATAGTGGTGTAGTGGTCGGTAAGTGTAGATTCATATACAATAGATATTACTTGGCAGTTGGATTTGACCATGATGTGGTCGATGCATGAAATGGAGTCTAATGTAGCACGTGTGGGAGTGTTTATGGTGCTTTGGAATCCATGGTAAGTGAGCGTATTTAAGTATTCTTGGCACTGAGGATGTTCGTTTGTGGGCAGAATATTTATGTTGAGGTCACCAGCAATAATACAATTTTTAATATTACATAATTCAGTTAAACAGTTATTAATTGATTTTAGGAATGGTGAAATATTATAAGAGGATGGAGAACGGTATATTGCTAAGATACATGTGTCATTTTTTAGAGTTATTTGCAAACAGTTTGCACCGCTGACTTGGATTTCCTTGACAGATAAACCAATCAGGTCAGTTCTGGGATAGACAACAACTCCATCATTTTGTTTAGTATGTATTGAAGTGCTGTAGTGATCATACCCTTTCAAAATTTTAGGAGCATAATTTTTTGGTATCCAGCATTCAGTAAGAATAATTATATGAAAAGAGGTTCCAATATTATCAAGTTGTAGCAAGAATTCGTCAAAATTCTTGGAAATTGATCTAATATTTTGCTGTAAGATTTGAAGAGAGGATGAGTGTGTTTGTAGTACATTTTTACAGAATTTAGGATTTGACGTCCTATAATTGGTAATACATTCCATTTTTAATAATATCCATTACAGTAAGGGTTTTCTCTAGAATTAAAAATCTACAATACCATTTTTTTAATGTCACTTTCATGTTTGACTTGAATGATTTTTTCCCCCGGACCCTTACGAACGAGTAATTTATTGGCTTTAAACCACACAAATTCGAATTTTGTTTCTTTAGCCTTTTGTTTTGCTTTCCACAGCAATTCCTTATAGTAAGGCGTAAGCACTTCATTAATATAAATAGGTGATTTTGGGTTAAGTATTTTGGCTGTATTTTTGAAAGATAAGACCATATCTCTCGTTTTCTGGTTGTAGAAATTTACTTGCAGTTTATCGGGGGCGTTAGTTCTGCGGTCCTGGGTCCTGGTCACAAGGCGTAGATCCTGCTGCAACAATGGCATACCAAGGGAATTGGCTACCCGAAGAACGGCTTCAGCTGGTTGTTCTCCCGGCCGCAATTCAACACCCGCCATTTCCACACAGTCGCAGAGATTATTTTGTTCCATAGTGGCTAGTCTGGTTTCCAGGCTTGAAATTCTTAAGTCATTCTTTATATTTATTTCACGTAAGGATTGTGTATCTTTTTGTAGGTCTTGTAGTACTTTAAAATTTGATAACAGATCTTCATATTGATTACTTATAAATTCGTTGCTTCTCTTCAGTTCCTTAATTTCGTCTTCGAACATTTTTTTAAGTTCAGTGACCTTTTGGTCAAAATGTTTGGTCAGACGAATAAAGAGCATATCATCATCGTCGGTATTTGCAGCCGAGGATGTAGACGGTGATCCTGGTCTGATTAGGCATTTTGGGCATTTCCAAGAAGTTTTATTTTTTTCTGCCGTTTTTTTGTATTTGGAATCAGAGATATTGAGGCAATTATTGTGAAATGTTATTTTGCACTTGGTACACGTGAACATATACTCATCTTTATTTATTGGGTTGAGGCAACCTTCACAGTTAAACATTGTGGTTAATAATCCTCAACGCCTAAAAAATAGTTTTCCGCAAATTTTTAGCACGAAGCGATCTCACTTTTGACCAATAGCGAGATAGGTATATTGTTTTGAATTTTGTTTAATGTCAAAGTAATTATGGACACTGATAATATGATCCTAAATTTCACTTAGATACAATCTTAAAACTTAAATAGGTGTTAACTTTTCACTTATCAATATGGGTAGCCACAGAGTAATTTTTAGACCGTTAGGTTTCACCGTTTTACACACGATTGCAGTATTAGTTTCACTATTTTATCACTTGGCTATTTCGATTTTTTTATACTTAATTTGTTTATCACATTTATATAAGCAGCGCGAAACGCAGTGATGACACTGTGAGTAGAGTTTGACACTTTTTTGGTTTTATTACAGTGATTTTGGTGATGTTTTTTAGATTTTTATGTAGAGCGTTTGACAGTCGACTTGTAGGTAGGTGATTAATTTTGTTCTGTATGCATAATCACAGAAAAACTATTGATGATCGACATGAGGTTATAATTAAATAACATTACAGTACAACTTGATTACTTCCCACTAGACTGCAGTTTGCAGCTGATCACCTAACGTCCATATCATGTAGGTACTGAAAAATGATTTCCTCGTTGAGAAAGTTTCGCACAGTTTCCGGCGGCGAGCGGGGGCTGGTAACAAGATCCTGTTTGAAGTTTATCGAATAAGGCCGCCCAAGTTGGGATTCTGTTACTGTCAGTTGGCCTAGTCGGTTAATGTACCTACTTCTATATACAGTATACATTATACACGCCACACGCCACATAATGCCATAATGCTTCCCCTAGACAGCAACAGAATAAACTTGTAAATAAGTTCGTTCTCCTTGCATTCCGGTGGCAGGCTATTTTTATATGTTTTTTTTTATCTCATAGTTTATGATATGCTTGATTATATGGTTGTTATTTTGAATATTTGTAAATGGATTTGAAATATGGTAAATATTACGGATGAACTTTACATATAAATTGTAGTAGGTGGCAACAAATTTGTCATTCATAATTTGCAATTTTGATCCAACAAAAGGTTTTTTATTGTTATTTTTTGTATATTTCATCATATTTGAAAGGTGAGTACTGCAAAATTATTGCAAACACAATGTTAATTTTGTCACTAATAATTTTCAAAGTTTCCAATGAAATCATGAACAATCAGAGTATTTTATGACCTGTCTTTTTATAAATGACACAAACCATAAATATATTTTATGCATTTCATCAAACAAGTAGATTACTCGGTTTGGAAAGGGATTCCAGCCTTGCAATAATAAATAAATAAAATAAAATGTAATTGTACACAAAACAGGTCCCCTCGTCGTTCGTAGTTTTACAACCTTTTTTTTAACTGACTGACATCACAATTGACTGTTGATATCATAAACCGAATAACTACTCTTGCTTGTTACGAATTAGCAATCGAGTACTGGGCTTGGACTTGAAATAAGTAGATGATTGTAATTATTTCCCTTACAAAGTAAGACGCATTAAACTATCACATACGTCAATATCAAAACTTGATATTTTTAATTGTAAAGTATTCAGTCCCACAATGAAATATATTTTTCTTTGTATGCACATAAATATAGCTACTCAGTGCTATGTTGATTACCCAACTGAAAGAATCATAGTGAATGGTAAGCTCATTATTCAAATCTACAAGAAAAACCGCAACTATATAAACAACGTTTGTCATATTATCATTCGCAGAACAAGGCAGGATCATGCTCCATCCCTTAGTAAAGCCGCCCTCTCTCCACTAGGGGTGCACTCACTGCGGTCACAATACAAGTTGTGCGATACGAATTCCGGGAGATTAATCACCGGAGGAATGTGCCGCTCTAACCCTGCGCGGTATTCCCGCCCTATGGTGAACCCGCCCGCTCTGCGCCCTGCGTCCTTCAACCATTCTTTATCCTCGCTGGCGATCAGGTCATTAGGAGACACTCTTGGACAAATGGAATTTTAAGAGATTCCGCTAATTATAAAAAGTTCATTTATATTATGTGGTTTGGTGTATATTCTCAAATAGTGCGGTTTTGGATAATTTTACTGTTTTTAAGAATGTAAAAGAGTTTGCGGACATTTATTGAGCAGTAATAATAATAAAAGTAATTTGAACCGTTTTCGTGAAAAATTAACTCAAGAGTGCTGTAAATATAATTAACCTATTAAAACTCAACCATCCATTGTAATTCTGATTATTGAAAAAATATTAAAATCTTCAAAGAATACAAAAAAAGAAAAAATACCCAGAAAATAAAAAGATAAGGTTGTGACCGAGACTAAATCCCGGAACTTTTGTTGCATCTGGATGTGACGGGTTAACCATTTTCTCTATCACAAGTAATATCTGGACAGCAATATATTTTTTTTCCTTTTTAGCCAGTACGCGGAGAACTGTTTTGATATGGTTTTCGCTTGATTATGTATAAAATGTAATAGGTACAAACAACATTGTCTAGCAAAATTTATTGGAAGAGATTCGTTTAGGCATAGTCAGACAAAAGTTTATAATATGTATGTAAATACCAGGGTAGGTACTACGTGTATTATTTTTTCGTAAACTTGAATCGTTGTTTGCTCCCATTTTACAATTTTATTGAGCCAAATTACGTGTGTAAATAAAAATGTACTATATTTAATATGTTATTTAAACGAATTTAAATGAACATTTAAGAAATAAAATAAAATAAAGTAACGTAATAAAAATAAAATAATTAAGGCAGTTACAAAAAACTAAGATTTTTACTTTTGAAATAGCTTAAAAACTGATTAGTATTTTAGTATAGTGTAATACATTAGTGTTTTTCAACGGCCGTTGGAAGAATATTTTTTCTTTAAGAGGAAGTTACATGCCAAAAAAAGCTCTATATTCTTGGTATACCTTATATTGTAGTTAAAAGGCATCAAAATCGCTTGACAAACGGAGTCTAGAAAGGTTCGATTTCAAGCACATAACTGGTTTTTATTTATTTTGTAAATAATTTTATAAGAAAGTTTTAAAAAAAATCAAGTGAAACTATCACAGATAATCTAAGTTATAATACTGAATTTTTTAAAGTTGTTTCTTTAATGCGTTTATATATCTCTAATGAAAAAAAAATAGTGGTTTTCATTTATATTTTTTACTGAGTATTTTATTTATTTTATTTGTATTCTTCTCAGGCAAAACGATAGGAAAACCTTCAATTAATCTAAAACATATTTTTTTGGTATTTATAATGTACACCAATTCGTTATAAAGATTAATCAAAATAGTGATTTGGCATTGAGCTTCGCCTTTCAAAATAATTGATTCCGAATAAAATACTAGCTTTAAAACACAAAATTAAAAATTCAATGGCATTTCATTTCATTTGAAATTAATCTGAATTTGGTTTTACACCTTTTTAGTATATAGATAACCTTGCATTGGTATTAAAAAAAACTAGTCTCTTGGTGTATTTTTAATATTTCCACGAAACATTTGCGAAAAGATTTATTATTTATTATTATTATTGTTCTCGTGAAAGTCTTTAACGGTATCGGTTTCTCGGTGTATTTAAAGTGTTTTGTTATAGGTAAAATATTTTTGTGTTTATTTTGTCGATCAAAATTATAATCTTTTTTTGATTTTTTACCTATTATTAACATCTATTACGGTTTTTTAAACTGATATAAAGTGTTCAAGCTGTTTAACTTTCGGACGGATGGATAAACCCCTTTTGCTCCCTACATATTTTCTAAATTGGTTTTTTGTATAGGCACACAGACAAGCGTGTCATGTACAATTACTTTTATAGATATTTTAGTTATGGTAAGTAAGTTTCTTTAATGTACTGGAGTACTTACCAGCCCCTGTTACAGTATTACAGTAATATACAATCAAAAAGTAACCTACCTTTATTAATTATGAGTAAAAAAAATAAAACTTTTAATGCCGATTTCTTAGTTGTCATTATTTTTCGCTAAAAATGTAGTCTATTAGTGTCCGTAATTTAATTTATTTAGTGTAAGTAATTTTCCGAAACCCAAGGCTTTATTAAAGTACGTACTGAATTTTTTTAAATAAATAGAAAAAACGAATATACTCGGTGTACTGTCTAATGCAAAACATATTTATGCCGGTATGACAACAATTTTGTACTTTTTTCCAAAAAAAAAATAAATCTTTTAAACCCCTGCCCTTCGGTGGTAAAAACTTTAAAAAAATCATGTCTTTCACAATAATTACAGACCTAAGTGAAGTGTTTGCTTGTTTGAGATGCTGCGCTCAATCAACAAGTAAATTTATATTTATTTATTTTTGGAATAACTTAATGTGTAAAACTTTAAATTATCTAAGACTATATAAGCGATTCGTAAACGAAAATCTGAAACAGAAAAATCAGAAAAGGATACGGTCACATCTAGGACTCGAACGCAGCACAACTTGCCGGTAAGGCAACGTTCCTGGGTTCAAGTCCGGCAAGGCAAGGGTCCTGGGTTCGAGTCCTAGATGTGACCGTATCCTTCAATAATTAAATTTATATTTAATGGGTTGTTAAATGACATATTCTTGGAAATAAAGTTTATACTGGGACACAAGTTATTATCAGGAAGGTAATAGTTAGTGTAATCGAGATAAAAATCAGACACGCCTATAATCATGCTATTTCATTCTTACACTCCTCTTGTATACCTACCATAGCCTCTTTTGATATTATGATTAGGTACCATAATCATTCTGTAATGTTAATTTCTGTTTTTTTTTTAAATATTCGTGAAATGGACGTTTTTCTGAATTTTCGAGCCATATCGGGAATCCTAAAGTGACCCTAGTTATAAATAAGGTAAAAATGTGTTCAATTTATTTATTTATTTATTGATACATTACTCTACAGTACTTTACATTTCAATTCAGCAACGTTGGCCTCACTGGGTTTTTCACCCGTGCTGAGGCCCCCATTTTAAAATATACGAGTTTATACATTTAAACAAAAAACAACATTAAAATAAAGATAAATTTACATCAAAAATAAAGATTAGAAATCAAAATCCATTTCTCACACCAAAATAAAAACATTAGAAGAGAATGGAAATCGGCATTTTAAATTAAATTTTATTAATTTAAACCATTATCAAGCCACAGGTAAACAAAAAATTACATATAATCAACCCAATGATAGAGTGAAGTTATACGGAATGTAAAAATCTCAAACTCACATACTAAGGACGGGTTGTTTCGGAGAATCTGAACAATTCATCAAATTTCAACGTTCATTTTCAAGTTCTGTGAAAGATTTTTTCAAGTTCTGTTTTTATTTCAGTTTTGTCAAGCAACTAGCCTACAATGATATAAAAACAGAAATTGAATAAGTCTTTCACAGAACCCGAAAATGAACGTTGAAATTTGATGAATTGTTCAGATTCTCCGAAACAACCCGTCCTTAATAATGTAATTATTATGACTTCGAAGTTTTCGAAAACATCGGGTTTCACTAGATTTACAACATTAGAAGTCCGTCCGTGTGTTTTAGTTTTAGTTTCTTGTGTCATCATATTTATTTATTTATTTTTTATTTATTTATTTATTTAACGCCCAGAGGGCTTTTACATGGTTGGTAGTATAATTTTAATTTGACAGATATTTTGAAACGTAAAAAATAAGATTGAAATTACATTTGATAAAAGCTATGCAATTATATTGTTTTAGTTTCTCTTTTATTGTTACTGTAATTTGTCGATGTAATTTCTCGTTGTTGATGATAACGCATTCATCTCGGTACCATCGAATTAAGATTTGGCTTAAGTGATTAAGTGAAGCGGGGTTCACTCATTTTAGTCAGTCCCTGGGGTGAAGGTTCACTCCTTAGTCAAAACATTTTTATTTTATTTAATAAGACATTTTTAAAGTTCGTAGCCGTTAAGAACCAGTTCCTGGGGAAAAAAAATTAATCGACGGTCAAACAAAACAAAAATATGCATTTTTAAATACATCTATTCAAAAAAAATTAGTACCAATATTATATTAAAAAAATGTTTTTTACGGGTTGATTTTTTCAATTACATGTTGATGTTTTTTTATGGAAGGGAGAAAAATGATCAAGTTACACGAAATATAAAGATAAGTTTTGACTAAAAAACAGAAACTTATATTTCTGAGTAAACGTAGCAAAGATGTTTTTAGTAATACAATGGTCAGGTTTATCGTATACCTACAAAAACACGCAATTCCTAAAAAGTAAGGTCTGTTCTTTGTATCTAACTACTCGTATTATCAGGCGGGGATTGAACTGACTAACCGGAACTAAAATATGTTGAATAATACTGAATGAATATGTTGAATAATACTGAATTAATATGTTGAATAATACTGAATGAATATTTTGAATAATACTGAATGAATATATTGAATAATACTGAATGAATATTTTGAATAATACTGAATGAATGTGTTGAATAATACTGAATGATTATTTTGAATAATACTGAATGAATATATTGAATAATACTGAATGAATATTTTGAACAATACTGAATGAATATGTTGAATAATACTGAATGATTATTTTGAATAATACTGAATGCATATGTTCAATAATACGTATGGTTTGCAGAGTTACATTTTTATTCAACGAAAGCTTATATCTTTTCCATGAACATGTACTATTTTCTGACTGGAGAAATAACCAATCGTTAAGAAGATAAGAATGTTCCAATGCTTTGTAAAATAAATCAAGTGACTCTTATATTTTCTAAGATCTATATCCAGTCACTGCTTTGCGACGTGACATTAAACATTGCAGCCAAAAGGTCAAACGAAGTAAACGTATTGCTGCGTACCTAGCAAATTAGCGGTCAGTTGTTCGCGTTGCGTCCCAACAGGCTCTGCAATCTAATCAATTCATGGCACTTATTTATTGTTTTGGTGTTTAATTCGTAGAACTCCATTTAATTTTTTTTTTTAAATAAATTTAAAATAAATCAAATTTAATAATGTTATAATAATTATTAAGTTCTGCAAGTATTTCTGTTATTTTTACAGTTTCTAATGTGACAGCTGTTTCGGCTTTTGAGGCCATTATCAAACTGTTGACATGTCCACACGGCGACAAATTATTTATATGATTTTATTTATCCCCACCCATTTAAATTTCTATAATGTTCAAAAATGATTCATTAAGAATTGGAATAACCAAAATATTTGGAAATCCAGCAGTGTTTATACACCTGTTAAAATTAATGACCTAAGGGTTTTCTTAATTGTTAGTACGTTAACAGCTGTCACATTAAAAAATGTAAAAATAACAGAAATACTTGCAGAACTTAATAATTATTATAACATTATTAAATTTGATTTATTTTAAATTAAAAAAAAAAATCATGGCACCATCTTATTCATTGAAGCAATTACTAAAACGTCACCGTGTCAATAGGCAGTTGATCCCCTGCACGGCTATGGACTACGAAGGAATTGGCACGTTCTTTCATTTATAAAAGAGTGTTTTAGTTTTAGTTTCTTGTGCCATAATATTGTTTTAGTTTCTCTTTTATTGTTACTGTAATTTGTTTTTAACACATTTTTTATCATTTTTACATTATTGTGTGCTAAACTTTTTGTATAATTTTCGATAGCTTTATATTCTGCTCTTATAATTCATGTAAAAGCCCAGCTCGTTATAAAATCAAATAAAATAATGATACATCCTTAAAATAACATCAGAAATCCATCACTGAGTGTACGTATAGTCTTTTCAAACAATAGTATTACGGAACGAGTTAGTTTAAAGAACTAACAGCCTATAAATTTGATGATCTTATCAATGTTGGGCTACAGCAGGTATCTGGAAATATTTTGACAGACTACAAATGATGATTTCCACTTTAATGTGACCTTTGCCAAATGAAGAATTCCATGTTAATGTGCTCAATATTGATTTTTGTTAAAAATAGTAAAAAAACCACTATTTATAGCGATGTATTTAGTAACCTTTTTAGACACAAAAATGTTATAAAAGTAAGATGCTCCTACCGAACGTTTCCATTTGATGGCTGTTTAATTATTTAAAAAAATGACGATTGAATTATAAAATATATTTTGTAACAATTTAATTGAAAGCAAACAATTAGTTGTTAATACCCGTCTATACTCGGATTTTATTTCCGAAATCTTTTTTCTTAACTAACAAACACTATTCATAACATATGAAAATAAAAATATGGCATCCAGTCTCATTTTAATGTAGATTATACAAATGAGTATTTAAAAAAAACTCTATAACACTTGATGGAAATGACGCAGTTAGCATCTGAAAAAAAAACTCAAAAAGAGTCTGTCCATATTTCATGACGCCAGAGCTCAACATTCGAGATTATTTATGGGGCCAGAATAAACAATTATTCTGCTTAAAGATAAGACCAGCTGTTGTGTACCCGGGGTTGCTGCGGATTATGGATGTTTTGGATCGGAGTAAAACGTAGTCCTCATTTTTACCAACAGGAATGACCGTTCAACTATCAAGTATAAATTATTATTAAAAGTAAATTAGTTTGAAATTAGCCTAATAAATTTGTGTTTGTTTGTAAATTAGTTCGTAATATTGAGCCTATCAGCATTCACTATCTGCGGTATGAAATCAATCACTGGTCAGGTCATCTGCCCAACGCTGGAATGTGTTGTTTGATGATGGTGATCGGCTACTCTGAGGGGTTGCCCTTATTAATGGGGAGATAAATAATAGCCCTAGTATTTGATATCCCCAAGCTGGCTTCATCAATCGGTCAGACGTGAATTCTAGAAACTTGTTTTTGTTGGGATTCTGTTTAAAACGAGAACCAACGTAAAAACCTGATACAATGTATTATTAGAAAGCCTGTGTAGATAATATTATGCTTTATCTAAGATTTTTCAGTACAGCTTTACCGATGGTATTTATGTTTTCAAGACTGTTTTTTAACATTGACTCCACACAAGATGCCCTGAAAGAACTAATTACTCTGGGCGGGGGGAGAGGGCATTATTTCATACGATTATGTCATCTTTGAGGATGCTGTACGAGGTGTGTTTTTGAGGACAGTAGTAGACCTATGATTTGAAGCGATCCATCTTATTGTTTTATAATAAATACTAGTTTTGGTTTGATTCGTATATCATTTATAATATATTTTAATTGTTTTTAAGGTTTAGTGATTAAAAAGAAACCAAAAAGTTTTAAGGATTTCAATAATGGTAAAATATTTTAAAGTAAGATATTGATTATGATTTTAGATTTTCACGGCCAAAAGTATTTTTGTTATTTGTTTTTGGGGTGTTATGTCGTGTTGCGCTAACTCCTTCCTTAGCCGACGTTTCACACATCTGACCTGATGATGGACACTGTAACGTTGTCCGAAATGTTGGCTAAAGAAGGAGTTTACGCAACACGGAACAACGACCCAAAAACAAATAACAAAAATGAGGTATTGATGTAAATTTTTGTTTTAATGTTTTACCTTTTCTACCCGGCTTCGTCCCAGTTTTGGGTTGAAGAATATTATGAAACAAAAAATAATGTAGTTAAAGGAGGCTATAATAATAAAAAAAATGCATAAAAATATTCTTGTGCATCGGTTCCATGAAAGGACGTTATTCTTGTGCAAAGGAACTAAAATTACCTAATTGGGTCGGTACTACATTTAGCAAAAGGGTATCCATGTATCAGAAGTTTGAGAGTTTTGCTTATTCAGCACACCGATTTTCACCTATAAAAAATATTTTTCCCACATTTCAAGAAAAGAGACTCTCGAATCGTCTAACAGTATAATTGAAGTATTTAAACGTACCTTTCTTCGTGATATTATAATTCACTTTCGAAAAGTGACAGTTTAAATAAGTGAGGACGTTTACTTCGGGGGAATTTAGGGAGATATGAATAAATCCGTTTGAAAAATCAAATGATACCAGGAACTTCATTTGACAGTTAGGACTTCTTTGCCCCAAGTAAGTTGTTTATGTCACTTCTGGGACCAACTTTTATTGTACCACTTTACCTCGATGGCAAATTAATGTCACATTAAAGTTCCCATACATAATATATTCTTCGAACCGTAGAATAACGAATATTCTGTCAATGGAGGAACATATTACCTAAAAAGCAATTCAGTAAGATTTACTGAAAATAAATAACTTTGTATACATTACTATTTAAACTAAATAACCGACATGTTTCGAAATCTATGGTTCCTTCAAATTTCTTCGTTATAAGGATGACATTTTTTACTAATTGGGGTCTGTTAAGTAATTTGTAACAATTGTATTTTTTTATACAGGTAAGACTTCTAAAAATGTTGATACTAGTAAGAAGCACCTGAAGTCTTTGAATTATAATAATTATTATGAATAAATCACATTTGGAAACAAGTTTTTCTATTGATATAAATAAAGGGTTAAAAATTTTTCATTCAAATACTACGGATAACTGTGACATTTTAGAAATTAGAGAAAGTATCAATGGTTATTTCCGCTAAACGAATTATTTGCTAAAATTAGGGTCTTAGATATTCGCAAGTTATTTACTAAGACAAACATACTCTTTATACGGAAAAGTAACCTGCTAGTGTCTCCACAACATCGAGCATACTACCGATTTTCATCAAACCTGGGATGTGTGGTCCCTAAAACTAGAACCACATTGGTTCAGCGACAATTCTGATTCATCTATCCTAAAATACGAGCATATAATGAATTGAACACCTATTTAAAGTCAAATAATTCTATATCCCCTATTACTATCCGTGTTAAAGCTGGCTATTTGAAACTAAAGAATACACGAGTTCCTAACACTGTTCACTATCCTTTTAAAAAAACGAAATTTATTGCTAAATTCAAATGTGACCGTAAATAGGTACATTTCTAGAGAAGTACTTATTAAAAATAATGATATTTAATAATCCCACTTTTAATATTTTTATTTCTATTTTCTTTAAAATATTTTTTTAACAATCAGTTCATTTTTTGTTTCCAATATGGTTTTTATAATAATATGTATTTTTTAAATTTTTGTTATTTTATTTTTTCTACAAAATATTATTTTGTCATTCTTATTTAAATTATGTACGACTACCATAATACGGGCATGTGCCTAGTGTGGTAGTCACCAAAATTGTAATCTTTTAAAATAATTTAAAAAAAAATCATTTAAATATTATTAATAATAATGCATTTATATATTTGTTTATAAATTTAATTTAAATAATACGTAAAATTGGATATTAATGCAAAATTGACAAAAAACATGATGTAGGTGTAAATAAAAAAATTTTCACAGACCTCACTAGGATTTTCTGTTATGCGGCAGTCTTTAGTTTTTTAAATTTTTCAATTTAGTTTCAAGTTGTTAATATGTTAGCAAATATAATCTTACTTTTTATAATCAGTTTAAACATCGCACTATAAAAAAAAACTTGAAGAACAATGCTTCCACCCGAACGACCTTTTGTATCCTCCCAATTTTATCTGGCCACGCCTCCAATCGCGGTCGGCTGCGATCCTGTGTGAGCAGGTAGTTTTTTTTATCACTTTTAGTACACGTTAAAGTTCCGTTACACAAGAATTCACTTTGCTCTTGCAAAAATGTTCCACCATCTCATTTCCCTACCTTGCTTGGCCTCTAACTCAGCGAGGATCCTTCCATTTGCGAGTGCACAGATAAAACGGATCCAGAGGCTATAAAGTTGGGTGGGTGGAGAAGAGACATCCTCTCACGTAGCGGATCATCGACACCACGTAGATGGGAAACTTTACTTCAAATAATTTAACTATTGAACTGTCTGCGCTGATCTCGTATCGGAGCCGGGGACAATATTGTGTCTGGTTTACACGAAGATACGCGCATTTTCTACTCTGCTTTTCAGAAGTTAAGGATATGTTTAAAATCAATGTTTGCGCCTGCCTGAAAGATTTTGTATTCTTTACTTTCGGTAAATAAGTTATTTAAAAATCTGTTTAAAAGACTTGGCGAATGAAAATAACTTCTGACGGTTAAAACTACCGCTGTTTTGTGGATGATCAATATCAACATAACGATTAATGTTAAGTTTCAATGTAACAGGTCATTATTATAGCCTATAGTCTACTTGTTATGTATAACTTAACAAGGGACATTCATTTTCATCGTGGATAATACATTACTTAAAATAATTGTTGTGAATGAACTAGAGAGCGGTGCTGTTTGAATAAATGTGGAAAAAACGTCCAAAATGACCTCCTCACGCCTCATAGAAAAAATAGTGAGCCTTAGTATCTAGCTGAATAATAATACAGCTGGGTTATTTGTCATAGGTATCCAGCAGGTCAATGTTAGTTAAAGCGAACGTGGGTTCACAAACCCACTTGTATAGAAATGAAAAATTAAATAATATTAAGAACGTATTCATTCGTTTTTTTTTATAAAATCATATTTTAATTTCAGTAAATACTTATAGCACCTTTAGAAAGTATAATGAGGCATTACATTATATATATTAAACAGGATATTATATTTATTAAACAGTTTTGTTTACGAGAAAATCAACACCATTGCGTCACAAGAAGCCTTTTCAATTCTTAAACACCTTTGTCAGGCATATTTTCGCCCTCGCCGTGTTTATGATATCATTCTTTGATATTAAATAAATATATCAGCATTCGTATCTTGCTCACATCACCATACATTTTAGCCAACAGGCGCGAGGCATCAGCTCGGTTAAACAGAAAACATAATAAAACTCGTACTTGCGTATGAATTTCACGAAACACACATTGAAAGTAATACGTCAACTTTGTCAACACATCCCTGCTTTGTAATTCGATAAGCTGACGTGTATTATTTTGATACACACGAAGACATTCCGTAAATAAAATCGAAAAAAATATCGAAGGAAAGGAAAGCGAGATAAGGAATTTTATACACCGCAATGTTCGATGTGATGTAGCGATGTAACCAAATAAACGAATGACTTCGGATCCGATTTTCGTATTTGAATCCTAGCACCATGTTACTGATAACCGCTTGAGTCTTTCACATAAATCCCTGAGAAACGTTAAACTGTCACCAAAATGTTGAATTGTAAAAAAGTGCATTACAAATTGCGTTACATTTACATTCAAAATAGGTTCTGTTAGAGACAAATTATGAACATAATATGATGTAGTGTGTTCATGGTAAGCACTAAACACAAAATCAACACACGTGTAATCAATACCAATGTCAAAGAAAGCTGGTACGTTTTTTTTCCAAATTCAAAGCTGTTCCATATTTCGTTAAGTTCACCTAAAGTGAGATAAAATTTATCCTACTTCGGGTACTCAGACATACCTACAACGTATTTCTTCGGTTTTCTCCCAGTTGATCACAAAAATGAGATCTTTAAATATGAAAGCACCATATAAAACATTTAACCGTCTTGGTAATAAGTACCTACGGTATTTTTTTTTCTTAGGATGGAATTATTTATGTAAACCTACATAGTTACCAATATACCTCGTAAGCGGAAGATCAAATCAACGCGCAGGTATTTCATGGCAGCAAAATAATCATAATATTATGTATTACTTTTGGCATCTCGAACACGCCTTGCATTTTACTTTGTCAATATTCACCACCGCAAAAGTATTACCTACGCCAAACCAACAATAATTACGGGCATTTTTCAAAAATGTTCAAAACTGTTCAATGCGCACACATATACACACACACTCACACACTCACCCACATCTATGCAATACACACGTTACCCGGTTGATGATTAATTATACATACCACATATAAGACACTTTAAGGAAATATAAATATCAAAGGGTGACCGGATAAATCCTCACAATGATAATTCATCACATCTTTAAAAAGTTATATAAAGTCATGGAAAGTGATGAAACAAAAACTTTATTAACTGGGTTAAGTAGGTTAGGTTAGGTTAGGTAAATGCAGATATTTTATGATTACGATTTTTCTGTATTTATCACAAAATATTCAAAAACTATTGTGCCAATCAACTAAATTATAGAACAAAATACAACAATATTATAAAAAAGGAAATGCAAATAATTTTGTGATTACAATTTTTCTGTATTTATCACAATAAATTCATAAGCTATTTTGCGAATAAACTAAATTATAGAACAATATATATTATTAAAATGATTAAAGAAATGTAGCAATTTTATGATGATAATATTTTTTTGTATTCATCTCGATAAATTCAAAAACAGATATTTTTTACACAAAAATCGAGGATTTTCAATTATTAATTCTTAATAAAAACTCGTGGTTTTAAACAAAACAAGTGTATTATTTTTATTAAAAAAACTTTGGTTAATTTGCCAATAATATTATGTACCTTACTTATTACAAGAAATAAACAAATAAAATAAAAACTTTTGTCAATTTGTTAATAGTATTGTGTACCTTACTTATTATTAGAAATAATAATAAAAAACTGTAATAAAAATTAAACTTGAAAACAATAAATACAAACTTAAAAATTATTAAAAACAACTGAGCGAAGTTTTGGGATCACCCAGTAATAAATAGTAACCGACTCTCAATGAATGATTCCACTCAAAATATGAGATTTTTAAGGACCTATTACGGCTATCCACGTGTTTTTTCCAAGATTCCTTGATGATGACTCGCTTTCTAGATGTATTACCCGCCACTTGAACAACATTTGTGGTTAGATCGGACATTATTTAGCTGTAAAAACGTATAAAAAGGCAGACACTTTTACAAAACACCACATCAACAACTGCTTCAGCGGCCATGTTAGAATTTGAAAAATGCTTCCCCCCCATTGGCTGCCTGGACGAAATCTTTCTCGCTCATTGGCTGCCTGCACGAGAGGTGGACTTATCGGCTTTTGGAACATACTGCTCCGTGGATTTATCGTTGTTTGGAACTCATTGCGATTTTTAAATCCACTTTTCGTAGGATTTTACGGCCGTTTTGAACTCATTGATATTTGATTAGTGTGCTAAAGAGCCGTTAGAGTAAAACTGCATCATTAGTTCATTTTTGGAAAATAGTGGACCTATCGTAGATAGGAACTTTACGACTCAATTGTTAAATAGGTATATATAATCACTGTCACCAATGTACCATTTTGTTTCTTTAACATAAAATAAAATATAAAATCTATTAAAATCAAAACCAAATAAAATAAATTATTAAGCACTAACAAATTAATTACGTACGTTAAACTATAATGATAATGTGATTTAAACTATCATACACTCACACGCATCTACGTCAAACTACGATAATAAGAACAAATTAACTTGATATGAATTTTTTTACAATACTTAATGTGTATTAAATTATTAAATGTATGTAACTTTATTACTAAATCAATGTATTATTTAAATCTTTATGATGTTTTATAATTTCTTTCTATAGTATTTTCCAAAGATATTAGAAGAACGAGATGTGCTATGCGTAGTTCGTACTGAGTGGAATTGTCTTGCCCAGTGTCGCCGGTTTTGTTCACCAATACTACTGCACACCTTCGCTTGCGCTAAGGTATCCGCACTAATACATATAACAGATTTCTGTGCGTACACGTCCCGATACCGTTCAAAGTACCCTAATTAGGTAGTACTCCGGCTACGGTCCGGCGGCCAACATAGCATATCTCGTTCTTCTAATATCTTTGGTATTTTCATTGCAGATATTGTTGCAATTCTGCAGAAAATCGCTCAATCCTAATCTAAGAAACCTAGATTTCTCTAATTTGTGATGTGGAGTAAATTGCTATTTTATGACTTTGGTAATATTCTTTCCCTCCGTTCCTCCGCAGTATTTTGTTTTGTTTATGTGTTTCCCTTTATTTCCCAATCAGTAGTTCTGTGTTTGAAGTTCTTTGATATGGTTACGGTAGCAACATATACTTAGTGTTGGCAGCTGCTTTTCTAAATACTGTTCAAGAAAAGATCCTATCTTTTCATGATGATTTCTTAAGTTTAAGTTTTCTTTTGTCTAATTTATTAGAAACTAGAAAAAAATATTTTTGAACCATAAACATGTGCATTTATTTATTCTTGAGTTAAATAATTATGTAATAACTAGGAAATAATAGATAATATTAACTCGCAAATAAGAAATCGTCATTTTAATAAAATAACCTCGTCGAAATTTACTATTAAAAAAAATATTAGGTGTAATGGTAATAATCATATTATAATTGTAGATTTTCTATAGGTCGGTTCGATAAAGCACAGTGGCGACTTTTATTTTAACTTATAACCCCTCAGGCCTCTGGCATTTTGTGAGTTGTATTTTTAAAGACGCTGGCAGAAAGTCGGAGAATACATTTCAACTTTGCAATAAAATGCAAATAAATGGAATATTTATAAAAGTATCCAAAAACTACAAACTGCTTTTGAAAGTTTATAAAATACTTTTTAATTTTATTGAAAATGGGCATATTATTTTTCTTTTAATTTTGAAGTAAAACCTGAAAAAGCTATAATAATGGCTCACCTTAAGTTTTTTCAGTCAAAACACTAAACCAAAATTACTATTTAATTACATTTTTTTTTAGAAAAATGTATTATAAACATATAGTCACATTTCTGTAGTTCTATGTGAAAATTATTAACAAAAAAATTACAAAGTTTCATAAATTTTTCTCAAATAACATTCGGAAAATTTGGTTTCATGGACACGTACTATTTTACGTAAACATTTTATTCTTATGTGGTTAATAACTTCTATATTTGAATATAAGTTTTATATTTCTTTATCTGTAAAACCGTTTAGTGTCTACAAGTAGTAGCTGTTTATTCCCAAAACCGAGCAACTGAGAATAAGGAGTTACGTTTTAAGCTTATTTTTTTGTAAACGTAGCAAAAACTTAATCATAGAAAATAATTGTTACATTTAGTTTTGAAAATGTTAACATATGAATATAGAAATAACGAACATAAAGACACATCGCCTATACGCACAAACCTAGGTGCTTTTTTATTATGGTACATATTATATATAACATAATGTGAAATTATTGCGTTGTAAATTGTTACGTTTTTTTCTGGAAACGATGTAACATTATTTTTATGAATAAACACATAAAAAATATAGTTTTAAATGTTCGGTTAGGTGTCCTCATTGATTGATAATTATTGCGTGACAGCATTATCGATTTATGAGGTCATCATCGTAATGGTTTGAAACATTGAGGAGTTTAACCGAGACAAATTTGTTATGGGAGTGTTTTCGTGCCCGACAAAATGCTAATTTTATTTAACTAAGGGTTATTTTTGCTCAAATATTCTCAAATGCCGATTTTGATTTGTCATCAGTAATAATAATCATAATTTTTTGTCCGTCCGGGGCTAAGGAGCCGAAAGGCCTTATATTTATTAGCAATATCAGTTTTCATTCAATTCGGTTCAGATCACACTTCTCGTGACTTTCAATTTAGGGGGTTGAAACCACCGTCATTAGAGTTAGGCTCTTCTTACACAGGAATACAAAATTATCCGAGACTCATGTTTTGTACTCACGTCGCAAACAAATTGTCAAGCACGGTCCGTACGCGTCGCTACTAAAATCACGATACCAATCATCGTTGAATTTTTAAACGTCAAAGTAGACTTATTTTATGACCTCACTCACAACCAAATAGTTGCTGTCATTATTATTTCATGTCATTCTTTTTGACTGTTTTGTTCCTAGCATTGATCTAAACCACATGGATTTTTTTCAAAAGATACACAATTTTTTCTTTTTTATTATTTTAATATAGATCATAGTTACATTAATACATACATATTTTGCAAAATATAATATTTAGGTACATAATTGGTCATGTATACCTTATCAGAAAAGAGGAGCTCTTGTGCCTGATAAGGGAGCCACGATTCTTACTTAAAAAAATGACGCCATGTTTTAAGTCGCGACGACGCGAGTAAGAGTAACCTCGCCCAAATATTAATATTGCGGGAGAACGATTTTTCTGAAGAGTTTACAAAATGTTGACAGCGTGTGCCTGTTCACGAAACTTCTCGCAGATGTATGGCGGTAGTCGCCAAGATACTTGAATGGTCGAGTATCGGATACTTGCGTATCTCTAGAATAAGGGCCTTATTGTTTCTTGAAACTATATTGGCTAAAGAAGGAGTTAGCGCAACACGGCATAACACCACAAAAACAAATAACAAAAATAGTTAAATTTTGTATATTTGTGTAATTTAAAACGGTTTTATATATCGTGTGTGAGTATTTGCTTTTAATAAGCATTATTGAGTATGTAAGTAACTGGGTGTGACATCAATATACACAGTGCAATGAAGCAAGCTTATTTTTAAGGAGCAGAATTTCCTTTTAACTTTCCTTGTAAGGGAAGATGCATGTATTTATCGCTGCGACTTTCTATCTGTGAAGGGGTGAAGATTTAGCCGTCGAGGGGTGTTCTGCATGTACTAAAGAAAGCACTATTTACTTTCCTGCAGGCATTTTGCATTACTGGCTATGTTACCTGAAATATTTGGAAATGTGAATATTTTGTATTAGTCATTATAATTTTTTGACAAAAGAAATCTGTTTGTGGTTGTGTTTTCTAAAGATGGGTGTATAGAACTCTCGAGTCTAGTCTACATAAGAATACTTATTCCTGGACTCACTAGATATAAAAAAATTTCAATGTCACGGTTCACAAACAAATTATGAAGCCAATTCTTCACCTACATAGTTTAGCAACTGAATAGGTCTACAAAAGAAATTATTTTTTTTAACATCAAAAATTCAATGTAAACACACCTAAACAGTTTTTTTACATCACGAAACTATTTCTCATACAAATAAAAAAAATCTAAATTGTGGCCATAGTAATGTAAGTAATTATTATTTCATGCAACCAATGTTTATTGCTGTCACTTGTATGGAAATTTTGATCATTTTATAAAATGTAAAAGCCGCATAAAATAGTTGACATCAAACATGTACATACCTGAATTGTCTAATAAACATACTTACCTCTAGTTATCCATTCACATTTCATTTTCTATGGAGTGATTAAGAATATTTTTATTATATTATCGTGTTACTTACTTAGTTTTTCACTATATTAGTAATAATTAGAGAATGTTACCCACGGCATCGCCATGTTGGAAGCTCTGCATTCCTTGCAGCTTGGAACAGGCTTTTCCTTACGTGACCACATCTGGATAGCTTCATAATTTTCTTCCTTCCTCCTTCTTATCTTCTTCTCTACGGCACTGTTCAGCCTCACAACATACCCCATTTGGTAATGTGCTCACTACTCACTTGCAGAGTACAGACTCCCATACAAATTAAATTAAAGAAAATCTTCGTCTGGTCTTTGATTTATCCTTGACTAATGTTTGGTTTCACTGAAATTTCACTTTATTTTTTTAGATTTTTTTTGATTTATGGCTGATATCTGAAATAAGGATTTTGATTTGATTGTCATTTGAAATCTTTTTAAAACGGTTTTTTTTGTGGAATAAATCTTAATCATGAAAAAAAAATTGAAAGCGTTCTTATTTAAAACATAAATTTTACATAGGCGTAGTTATACAACAATTCACCTTTACGCTCTCAATTTGTTAATTTTGATATGATTTTATTTGAATTTGTATGGAACTAAATCGTCTGGCTTTCATTTCCCTACAGTTTTGACATAAAACTAGACTCATAAGTGCATTATTAAATGAAAAATAGGTAGTTTATAGATTAACTAGTATAGTGTAGTAGTTAATTATACATAATTCGCTATATTCAACTAGGTTTCAAATTTTGAATAACAATAACAGAAACAAACAAGAGGCAGGCTATGAATCATTATTAATATAAAAATAACGCGCACAAAAGTGTTGCCAACATCGTTCACCTATACAACTTCAAACCACAACCTTGCACCATACATAACAAATACATTACTTTCATCAAATTCACCCTTTCTGATAGACTGTGCAATTTTTACAATTGGCATGCTTCCATGCCATATTTTCCTCTGTTTCTATATCGAACGTGAAGCATGATATTATTGCATTTAATAAAATGCATTATTTAAAATATCAACTAAATGAGCCTTGCAGCTTAGTCGAATACCTGAGAGTTTGATGACCCTATCGTCATTAATTCTATGCTGGTTTGGATAGAACACCTAACGGTGTTTTACTTAAATCATTACCCAGGTTGAGGGCTGATGTGTGCTGGTGCTTATTATTTACAGTATTTTCTTGTACAGACAAACACATCCTGAACAATTTATGTTATCTATGAGTGTCTT
The DNA here is from genome assembly GCF_061612785.1 of Hesperophylax consimilis. NCBI lineage: Eukaryota > Metazoa > Arthropoda > Insecta > Trichoptera > Limnephilidae > Hesperophylax > Hesperophylax consimilis. The sequence continues at coordinate 22,989,900 of NC_142838.1, forward strand.
TAAAAATAATTGTACTAATATCGCACTCAGTTTTAACGAGGTTCTGAATAACTATTTACTACATCTTCTGCCAGCAGGTTAGAACTTTTACAACTAGTTACAACTTTTCCTGCTTTGTTTGCAGCCGCTATCCCTCACCATAGAAACGTTTCGAAAATAGAAGAATCTGAATGATGAATCCTCTCAAATTGCGCTTTTATATTTACTTATTCGTTAAACTTTTTACCTACAATCACCGATTTACATTGACATAGCTCATTCTAGATTGGTCTTTACCGTAGATGACAAAACAAGGTAGATGTGCTATGATTAGTTTTCAGGATGAAACCGCGCAGAAAACGTTTCGCCAACTTCGTTCATACATTTTATTATTTTATTTAGTACAACTACATATTCTAACTGCCTACTCACCAAATGCATAACTTTTGGCTCCGCCGCTTTGATATTCCTCAATCATTAAGCAAGCAACCCTTTTATGTAGATTGTAGGGGAGGAATTCAGATAAAGTCCCATTAAACATTTGTAAGCTATGGCGTTTGTCTTTCCTTAAAAAATGACAAAAACGTGTATTATTTTATTATAATATTTCAGCGATAAATGCTTGTTAAGCATTAAACTAAATGAAGTGTTTATTAACCTAATAAAGCTATTAAAACTAATTTATGTCTGTTGAGGTAGGGTCCTATATTTTCGTTTTTTTTGTTTATTTTAGGTAAATAGTTATAGGAACAAAGTAATGAACTGTTTTCATTTTAATATTATAAAAACTTTCGATATTGGACGTTTTCTACAAAACTTCTTTTATGGTGAATTGAGGTGACATACATTATAATGACGTATGACATTATAAAAAAATACTCTGATCAATTAAAATCACAACGTTGTTTGAAATAGGTTAAGCTGTGATAAGTTTCCTGAAATTTACTGTATGGCAAAGTACTTCTCAACATTTCTCTCCCAATATCATTTTGTTCCACTCCCCAGAGCTCTAGAGCCTCACAAAATAGCTCAATTGAGGATGCTTTTGTCCCAACAAAAAATTTATTTGAAAAAAAAATTGTTCACATTAATCACATAACATGCTAATTACTTAGTCAGGGACCCTTCCATTGTTTTTTAAATCGGTGCCGATTTACCTCCAAATGGTATTGATAAAATGAAATAAATTGTTTTGGAAGTTGGTCTGTTCTGATTGGATGTGACCACTGAATGGTGCTCATTTATTTTGATCAAAAGAAAAAGGTCTTCTCATTGAAGTAGGAAGATCAAAAATTTGCAAAAGCGGACAATCGATCATTAAAGCTCGAACAATCCGTAACTTGATTTGGAATTTACATCGATGAATGGATAATTTGAAAATCTCGTTATGGATAATTGCTACATTTGGAAATTTAACGAAAACGTGAAGATCATATACCTTTTACATTTCACTGAAACTTGTTAGAGGATTAAACTCGCATTAGATAGAAATATTAAATTGAGATTAATTTCCCAACATTATGTATTTCTTCTTTACTAAGTCCCACTTGGGTTTAATATAAACTAAATGGGTTTTAACACAGAACTAAACTAAACATCACGTTTTTGAAGCATTGGCATTTTAAACTTAACGCTTGGTAGAATACTGTAGTTACTTCGGAACTATTGAATTTGAGTTATTAGCACAGACATTACAACCACATTATTCTGGCTGGGTCATCCAATGATAAAACTTTATTGTTAAACTTTGGAATAGTGTACCTATCCATAATTACAATCAAATTAAACATTTCACTTTCAATGACAGTAAAATCTCCTTTATAATTTCGACAATATGATGGTTATCAAATGACATTTGAACGGTCCCCGTCAAACGCCGATTTTAAGTCCGTTTTAGTATTTGATAAAATTGTGATCAGCCGGGATATCAAATTTAAACGGCCTAAAATATTCAACATGTTACCAACTAATATCAAATATTGCATATTCTAAAATAGTTCCAGATATATGTTGAAAACATATTTAAAAGTAGAGATACTTTATACTAGTCATTACTATCAATCAATAGTTGTTATTCATTAGCATGTAGATTTAGTGTTATTTTAGATTATGTGTGCCAATAATAATAATCTGAGTACTTTACATTAGCAACAATATTATGTTTATTTCCTATTAGTAATATTATGTGTACGTATTGTTTTGATTAAAATGTAATTGAACATGTAAATCCTATTGAAAAACTGCCTAATTGTAGTTTAACCGGATAATACTTTAAAGAACCATAGAAAAAATAAATAAAAAAACATAACCTCAAAGTCTAGATCAAAAACGACCTTTTAATAGTGCTGATAGCCGATTTGAGGGTTCTATTATTGTGATGAAGTTGGAAAATACCCCAGCCTCAAGAAGAAAAAATAGCATTTGAAAATGCATTACGTGATAATCCAGGTTTCTGTTTCTACACGGAGATAAACTTCTATGCTTATCTTTTTCGTGGTAATCTTCCACTCTGGAACGTGCCACGAGTATACTGCATATTATTTTAAATGAACAAATAGTGAAATAGCACAAATATATGAAATAAAATTTTCTTGCGCACGCTGGCATATAAACCCGCGACCTTCGGATTGCTAGAGCCTTACCCCTCGACTACGGACGACGTCAATGCTTTAGAGTTAAATTATCGCCTGTAAAACGTGTTTATATCCACACCACAAGACGTGTTCCCTATTATTTACTCAGGAAATTGATATACGTAGACAGATGAAATAAAATCTCCGTACTCTGCTCATAATAAAACCTGAATATTTCTTACAACGCCATAATCTTGTAGCGGGCGGAGCCACCACCTGCTAATGCCATGTACGCGTATAAAAATATCGTAAAAATATGCGATCCGCATAAAGACCGGATAATTCCGCCCCTTGAATTTGGCGAAACTTGCCACGTTATAATAACTTGTATCGGGCGAAATGAAAGCTTAATCTTACAATACAACTTCCCTCCTGCGCCCGTCCAAGTGTTTTCGTAATTTTCAATTCCCCCGCGCCGTTGGAATGGAATTTAAGGTTTCAAGATTACAAAACGGTTTTTAGGGGTATTTTTTCCAAGAAAAATGGGTTCCGCCAAGCTGAAATGATACCAAAAAAATCATCATAGGGAGAAACAAATGATTTAATTGTGATTTTTTAAATTAAAAAAGGCTATTCCTTCGTTAATTTAATGTTTGTTTTTCAGTACTCTCATGGATTAACTTTCAACGGGGTAAATATAATTAGAAACCGTGACCTAAAAACTGAAAGCATACTTTTGTAGAAGCGGCGAACATGGATACCAATCAAATGTCAACACAAAACGTCCCGTCATCATGTTCACAAGTTTTTTGTTGTTGTTATTTTACGCCAGAATATGTGAAAATTTATTTTAGTTGGCAATACGAGTGTTTTGAATTTGTTGAACTGTAAACGTGAGGTATTTGAAACTGGAATAATTGATCCGTTTATGTTTATTTTTTGGCGCTTGACGTTTGGCAGTTTTGTTAAACATTCTATGCTTTGGTACATTGTGAATAATATTCACAAGTTTGCAGCGAGATTTATTGTTTATTTATCAGCACAAAAAAGGAACCGAAGCCCAGAGTTCGTGGGACTATGAAATGTGGCACTTCGAATTATGTGCACATTGTCATGAAGCGGATCCAAATCGGAGAAGCCTAAGCAGAAGAGAAAGATTTAGAAATACTTTAAAAAAATTTGACTTCTGAACTAAGGTTATGATTTTGAATTGCGATATATCATTGCGAGGTAAACGAAGATTATTGTTTTTAATCTGAGAAACTTGTAGAATTCCACTGCACGCTTAATACGTAAAAATTTATAAATATCATAGGTTATAGGTTTCGACTTAATTACAACAAAAAGTAACTATTTATGTGGTGCGAGTAAGTAAAAGATGCAATAAAGTTACATTTTTTTCAATCAAAGTTAAGTTCTCAGTTTAGAAAAAGTCAGTCTCAGTTAAATTATTAAAATAACCCAAACTAAACCCTAAAATCTATTCATTGCATGTGCGACTTAAACCCCCGATTTGTAAACATTAGATGGTCAACTTATAATGAAGTGTTGTTTTTTAAAGGGCTTTTGCATGCAGCGGAATCCGTAAAGTTTTCAAAAATCTTTACAAAATTACGTTACAATATAGACAAAATAAAGTTTACTGCGGAATTAAAAAGATTTTTTTACACGCACGCAGTACGCACGGCTATTATCGACGCAACCCAAATAAGGCCGCACAGAGTGTAAAAAAGGTGATAATAATTTAGATTAACGATTTGCGAAATCGGCGAAACTTATTAGACCGGTTCACACCCGTGGGTTTGCCTTACCCCATATTTCGGTATCTACCAATTTGAAACGAAACTCAAATACCATATTGAAATATGAATTATTAATAATTTATATAATATGTCAGTATGTGAAAAACCTCCTATCATTTAAACATTGCTTTACGACCCAAAACAAAACTCTTACAAGTACATGTTTTATTTACGTTTCTTTACTCTTATACTCTTTGGTTGCTGAAAGCGAAGAAGAACTGCAAGAGGCCTTAACAACCATGCAAAGCATTCTTCAAAACAACTACAACATGAAGATAAATAAAGACAAAACAAAGCTGCTGACTGTAGGCCGAACGCAACATCAGATGAGAGTAGAGATGGCAGGAGTTCCACTAAAGAACACCAAGGAGTTTGTCTACCTCGGGAGCAAAATAACATGGGACGGTCGATCTAAGAGCGAGGTTGACAGCCGTATACATCAGGCCAGGCTTGCATTCAATAAAAGGTTGAAAATAATAGAATCGAATAATATAGACCTAAAACTGAGAATACTCCTCATCAAGACCTATGTATGGAGTATCTTGATGTACGGCTGCGAAACATGGTGCCTATCCGAAAGAGATAAACGGAGACTAGAGGCTTTTGAGATGTGGTCCTATAGAAGACTGTTAGGAATTTCCTGGAGAGACCATATTACAAATGAGGAGGTTCTCCAAAGAATCGAAGGAGGAAGGCACCTGCTCAGGACCTTGTCCGAAAGGCGTGCAAGATGGATCGGCCATGTTATACGACAAGAAGGCCTCTTGCATGTCATAATGGAGGGTATGACCGAGGGGACCAACTTTAGGGGACGCCCACGCCGAGAGTACCTGGAGGACCTGCTGGTGGACGTGCGCTGCTCATCATATGCAGAAGTCAAGAGAGCCGCACAAGACAGGGAAGAATGGAAGAGGAGATCAGATGAAATTGCTGCAAACCAATCCCAGGATTGAAACCAGAGAGAGACTCTTATAAAATATTTTAGTTGCATATTTAAATCCAACAATAAAACAATATAGGTATTTGGGAAATACGTGATCAATGATCTGCATATTTATTTTCTAATTCCTTAACTTTTAAGTTAGGCACTCGAAATACTAATACTAATAAACTTGTACATGTTATACACCCGGTCGTTGGTTTATTGATGCTGATATCGGTTAGTTTTTAAAATCCCGTGTGACTAAAGTTTTTTTTTCACCCAAAATTAGGGTTTTTTAACATAATTTTTGTACACCCTTTTACATCGCAAATAATCTGTAGAAAAATAAAATTACACCTACTAATTTTTCGTAAAACTTTTAAGAGTTTTTTTAATATCAAAAATTTAACCTATTTTTTCAGTCGATATTAAGGAAGTTAATATTATTGACAACTGCCCTTACTATCCGGATTTGTCATTTTCATCACTGTTTTTTCCGAGATTCCTTCTTTTATTTATGTATTAAAAAAAATATATTAAAAAATGTTTGTTTATCATCGTTGTTGATTTGTTAATTGGTGTTAGGTTTATTAATAACTGTAGTTTATAGTTTGATATTTTGACAAGTTTGCATGTATTTACTGATTTATCCACAATTAGTCGCCCTTGTTGAAATGTTTCCATACATTGATAAGCCGTCTCAATTTAATGAACCTAAAATTTTAATTTATCTCGTTTTTAATTAAAAAAAACTGCGTCCTGATTCTTTAACATAGGGTTTCCAAAAGCAGATTGTATTTGAAATATTGAAAGATTATTCCAACAGTATTGATTGGAAAACTGATTAAAAAAAAGTTTTTTACATTTAAAGCCAGTAGGTAGGAACTAACACAAAAATAATAAAGAATTCCCGATCCGTATTTAAATAACTTGCTGGTTTCAAAAATTCAGGTATTATTTGGTGATATTTTGTGTGACAGTAAACAGTGGTTGTTTCAATAACTATGGATACTATTATTCAAACACAACATGCCGATGTATTATGACTCTGATTTTCCGATTCCAATGAGGGGTGTATTATTTACAGGGCATGTTTATTCAGAAGGGCAAGGGGCTGATAAAGCGGTATAAATCAACATTGCTGTGGAAGTCTCTGTTTGTTCATGGCGTTCCAATGCGAACAATCTTATGATAACGGATCAATTTCATGAGGTTTTTCAATTTAAAAAATTGCTAGAGTATTAATCGACGTTTTCGGTAAATATGCGCGGAATGAATGACATTACGCCATCGATGATGGTCCGCTATAGAACCGAACTTGGAAAATAATGTTGATCACATATGACCGTATAGTAATTGTTACACATTGTATAAAGACTGTACAGTTTATATTTCGGATTATTACTTTTAAAAATGTTTTTAACAGGCTGTGAAAGAACTGGCAACATTGCATTTTGGCAGACTGGCGCATACGCCACGTGTTTGATTTCCTCTGCAAAATGACGGTTTTGATTTGTGATGTGTGATTCAAATTATGTTCTTGTTTATCATTTCAATTTAAATGACTAATTTAATATTATATAAGTATAATTCAATATATTTACAACGTATTTGTGTTTTTTATCGTTAGTTTTTGTCAAACAATTCTATAATAATTTCACAATGTAAATTTTCATTTTCAGTCAAACGGTGGGGTTAGGCAATTGAATTTTATAGTCTATATTTTATCAGAAATTCATAAAAGTAAAGTTTTTATGACAACGCCTAATGCATATGTGGGTAAGCGTGTATCTCACAAATAAACGTTTTAAGATGTCAGTTTCAATAGTTAATATAGATCCTTTCCGCCGAATTGGATCAATTGCAGGACATTACAACTCTCCAGCTTCTTGGAAATGCTTTGTTTCTTTGTCAAATTATTGAGTATATTCCCTAACCACAAAAAGATTGTCGCGCGACTATAAAACGCTACTACGCCACAAATATCCTTTGAATGTTCTGGAAATTGAACGTAATTTAAGAAATTGAACAATGCCGCGGTCTAATTACGGACAACATCAATCATCCCTTTCCCTCCCTCCTCCCGCCCCCGGTTGGAACCCCCTTTAGGGCCCTGAGAGAATCGAAAAGAATCCTATTGTTATTATTTTTAATTTCCTTAAGTCCTTTGTTTCTGACAGGACGAAAAGCTACAGCGTTTTCTATTTTGAATTCTTGACTTAGGTGTTTCTTAAACTGAAATTTTCGAAAACATTATTTGTACATTTGTGCTTCCTAACTTGTACGCTAATTAGTATTACGAAGATAATCGAGGATTTCATAAATTTCCTTCATTAAATTATATGCCTTTATGCCACTAACAACAAACGAGTTGGGTACTTAGTGAAAATAATACTACTGCCTCTTCGTTCTTTGGTATTCTTAGTCCACAATATTATTATGTTTAATACCAACAAAATTATATTTTTTCTGGTATTACTGTTATTCTTTTCATAAAATTTGTGAAATTAAATCTGTACCTGGTCAATTTTTATTATGGATGACGTATTTTGATTTTAAATATTATGAAATAAGTGATGTTAATACAATTGGGTTGAAATTCTCACACTAACAATATAATTTGCGTTCATTTCCAGTCATCTGAGTAAAAATCTACAGATAACCATTAAGCTTTGATATAAAGGGATTAGTTTAAGGACTTTATAGAGTAGAAATGTTATTTTGGCGTGATAAACACGATTATTAGCTTAGTATTAAAATATTTCACCACGGCAGGTGTTGATAGAAAATAAACCCGACCTTGAATATAGAACAGATTATGTTCTATGTACCTAATCGTTTTCTGCAAACAACGTGGTAATAAAAATATAAAAATATGTATCAAAACTTAAGAAGAGCGTATAATTTATTAACACTCCGATGCGCGACATCCGGGAGGTAAGTGGTGAAACAAGGTCTGTGTAGACCTTATACATAATTTAATTAGTATGAAAAATATGATACATAGTTGGTATTTGTAAGGTATATGTTTTTGTTAAGAATATTTACAAAAACATTGAAAACAGCCTTTACTTTTTTGATATGGAGGTATGAGCATACCATGCTGAAACTATCAGTTGTGGGTCCAGCTCGACTACGAACGAACATCTCTTATCAGTATTTCTCTTGGAATTGCCAAACTAAACTCAAGTTCCAAGAGTATCCAATCACGAGAATATACATCCACTACCTGCAAATATTTGTTAGGTCTGCACAGACCTAAAAAAGTTTAGTGTTTCTACACAAAACTGGTTTTAAAAAAATTACTACAAAATCGATCTGTTTCTGCACCCGTTGCGTTTGCTGCATCGACATCAAGTTAATAAATAGCCAGAAAAAAAGGTACGCAGTTAAAAAATCGATAATTTCAACCAGACCTTGTCGCTTCGAGGTATTCTCAAGAAACATAGAATTATTCACTGAAATTTCAACAAGAAAACTTTAGTGATAAACAAAAGGCACAAAACATGCCGTAAATAGCAAGATGATAGACGTGAATCAACAAGATAATATTATATTATATAAATCTTACACTGTCAAAACGACAACGAATATTGTTCCGTTGTGTCAAACTGAAATGGAACGGGCAGACCACGCAAGAAAATATAATATTCATGCAACCTTTCAAATAGTAGAACAGAAGGAAAAGGGCAACTGGGAGGATCGTAACAGAGATGGAGTGATGATTTAAAAAGATACAGATGACTAATGTGCACTTGATCCAAAACAAAAAAGGCGAGAAGGAGGCCTGTACTGAAATAATGCCTAAAAGTTCTTAGCAGGTAAGTCGGCGGTCACGTTAATCCATAAAATAATAACTTTCTTTAGGAATAAAAATCTAGGTAGAATCTCTAACCCACTATGATGGGCAATAGGGAAAAATTTTAAACTATAACTCAAAGATGCAAAATTGCAGTTTTGAACGCTGACCGATTGGGTAGTAGAATGCTATCGAAGGAGAATACTATTGATAACATGACATATCTTGGTTACGTACACGAAACAGAAAACTTAAAATCCTCAGTAAGTTTAAAATATTCTTATAAAAATACCAACTTATATTAAAACAATGCAAAATCTAGAAATCAATGCTTTCGTATTTTTAGCTGTCCTCTGAAATACCATTGAAACTGCAAATTTTATGTTCCACTAAAATTTAACGATTTGCAAATCGCGGAGATTTCTCGATCGTTATACGCTTGTAGATCGTTAGAATTTAAATATGGGGCAATCATTTTGATTGAACGGTAATATTTGCTATCGATGCGCTGTTTACAGGTTTGGTTCAACAAATATATTACTTTAACAAGAAAATAGTCATTTTCCTTACAATAATAATCAATCAATTCGTTAAGCAGGTATTTAAGCTTTGTGAAAGCAACATAAGGTAACCTTCCTTGTTTAATTGATCATAATTACAACTTTACCTTATAAAGCAAGACATTTGCCATATGACACAAGCCAATTAAAAAAAAAATAAAGTACCTAAACATAACACCATTTTACCAGCATTGAAAATGTATTGTCATACGATTATATCTTGATATCCTTAATAACCATTTGCTTATTCGAACGCCACCGGATTATTTTTTCATCCACTTATACAACATGCTTGGTACAGTGTAATAATCAACAATTATTATCCTAATAAGATGTTCACAAAACACTAAAATACATATGTAAATCATTTACAGTTTATATATTTCTTACATAAATGGTAATATATATATTAAATGTCATGATATGTATTTTACCGAAACTGCCGTTTTTGTAGACCTGCTTTACGATGACGATACGATTGTACCACCCCAGCCAGGAGCACTCCTGTCCCGGTGAGACCTGTCCGCTGACTTCTTATACTTGGAACATATGCTCTGAGGATGGGAAACGGGTTGAAGTTTAATCTACTGGTATACATGGCAACCTAATAAGCCGATATTGGTATTTATGTTGGGAAGGAATTAGGAATTGATTGACCTTTGTTTTTGTTTTATATTTCTATGTTTTCCTTCTTCTTGCCTCTGATTGACTTTTTTAAAATCTTCTTAAAACTTCTTTCTATTCTTGCGTCTTCTTGACTCTTTTTGCTTCTTATTGTCCCTTTTTGATTTGTGAAAAGCGTTTTAGCTGTCTTGGGTACGCGATAGTGCAAGTTCATAACCTTGTATACTAACATATTTGATTATCAATCTCATTTTTTGTCTTTTATATTATCTCTTGTTAATCTTATACTATCAGATTGCGTTGTCTATAATATTAAACTAACTATGTAAATACTTGCATACTGCTTGCTAAACCCATATGCAGGGATATTGGAGGGTCTAGAATCATTTAAAAATGTAACTTCGTTAAACAAAATAAAAATTGAGCTTTGACGTGTGCGGTTAAGGAGAAAACTATATATTTCCTTATAACGGGAAAGTGGTGGGGTCCTCTCCAATGTCCTTTCGTGGCTTTTTTTGCCTCTCCGTCTCTCTTCTTGGCTATTTTTGCGGAGTTTAATCGACCAGTATACATGGAAATACGATAAACCAATACTGGAACTAAAAATAGACGAAGACAAAGGAATTGATTATGCATTGGTGTTTCGCAACCCGCTTGTTTTTGCCTCCCACATCTTGGTTCTTTCAAAGGCAAATTCAGAGATTAATTTGATTTAATCACATTTTTTCAATATCAATTAATCATGGTTACTCCACTTTGGTTTGTGCAATTATACGACTATAGAACAATCGCATTAAACATGAAATTTAAGTAATGCTCTACCAATTAATAAAGCCAAAATGAATGTAAGGTGTATGCTAGCCATTTCTCTAGAGTTTATTCGTTGGGTCTGTAATGATTAAGGAATTTAGTCGGGACGTGACAAGAACAGTAATAAAGTGGAGCTCCGCCCACCCTTAATTGATTACTCAGAAGAATGGGGTGCGTGTTTTACATGAGCTTAAATTATTTAGAGAGCTGGTTAAATAACGTGGCTCGACCAACAACTTGTAAAGCGTTAATGACGGATATTCGTTTGTTGTTCCGATTCTGTGTTGGACATTAGCAAAGAAAGGGATTGAAAAATCAGATTAGAGCTATTTTTTAACAATATGGGAATAAAAAGATTGTGATTTTTAAAAATGTTTTGTGACTTTGAATTCAGTCATGCTAAGGGGAACGATTGAACGGCTTTTTTCATACAAAACACAAATTTGGATTTAAGGCCAAAATACCCATCCAAACTGATTTTTTTTTATTCGAAAGGCGTAGTAAATACAGTACGGATGTGTGCTACTTTATTTATTTGTGTTTTGAAATTATAAAATAGGAGCCATTATAGAAATCGAATTTAATGATTTTAGTATCATGTTTGGCAGTTATTTCTTACTTAATGGTAATTACTAAAACTTACCTTACTTATCTTACCTTTCCTACTATGTAAATATAATTTCTATTTCATTACAACAACATAGTTTTTGTCTTTTGATATATTGGCATACAGAGCTCCGGGCCAACAAGGCCCTTTTCTCTTTCATTATGAATTTATAATAATGGTTGTTGGAAAAATATGATTTTAACATAGTAGATTAAATTAAATCAAATAATAACCATTAACTCGTAAAATTGTCAAAGTTGCATCTAAAATCGAGAAAAGGCACATATCCATAATATATATTTATCTTTTGAATACAAAAGTAGTAATTCAGTTTAGTCGAGTATTTTGGCCTCATAGAAATGATTGCATGAAGAAGGTTACTCAGCCGTTCCTCTTTTAATGTTTCATTATTTTACATATAGTGAATAAAGAAAAGTTACGAGCAATGAATATGGATAAACATACTTATTTTAAACTTGGCAGATTTTATTCTGATAATCTCAGTTTCATGTGAAGGGTGTATAAAGGCAATACATGAATTTTATGACCTACGAAATATAAAGCAAGCTCTGTTATGTTTTTCGAACATTAAGAAATATCCTTACTCCTACAATACTGAAAACAGTCTACTATGCTCTCTGCTAATCCCAATTAGCATATGGCATCATAATTTGGGGCGGTTGTGCACATTATCTTATTGTTCCATTACAAAAAGCCCAAAAAACGATAATACGTGCTATCAACTAGCGACCGACAAGATACTCCTCCACTCGACTTTTCACTGAATACAATATCTTAAACATACGGCAACTCCACATAAAATTTACTCTAATGCATTTGTTGTACAAATATAAGAAAAAAAACCCTCGTACACCACAATTACACCACGAGAAGAATAACCAACCGACACTACAACGTACCTACACTACATACCACGTCAGCTCGAAGACATTTCATGTACCTAGCTCCCAAAATATTTAACCTTCTCCCTGAAAACTTAAAAACCGAAACCCAACCCCATAAATTTAAAAAACTAATATCAAAATGGATAAGTTCACTTGGAGATCACAATATATAAAAATTGGTAAATAAATTAAATTATATTATAATTTTATCAACTAATTATCAATTATTATTAACTTTAATACTATTTTTACTACTATAAATACATTTAGAAACCATGATTTTAATATTTGTAATGCAATTAAATTTGTATAATTTAATAACTTTTAATTTAATTTAATTTGTATAGTTTTATTACTTACTTATTATTTAATTTAATTGTATAATCTAATTAACTTATATTTCAATCTAATTTGCATAACTTTCTAACTTATAATTAACTTATTTTATAAATCCAATCTGTAAGCATCACCCGCCATAACACAGGGACATCCCTAGCATGGCGGATGAATTATCACAAATATGTATAAATGTTCAACAAGTTCTTATAATAAAATAAAAATAAATAAATAAATATCAAAATGGCTGAAAATAAACTAGTTGAAACTGAAGGGAAACAAAAAATGTGGAAATAGGCAATAAAATCATAACATAGAGTTAAATTTGTCTTTTTTTTTAAATTATTGATGAAAAAATACAGAAAGTAAATCAAATCAAATACCTATAAATATTGATTTCTCAGCAGATTTTGAAAATGTCCTAAAGACGGTATAAAAACTTAATTTGTTAAGACTATGAAATAAACTTTTTTTTATTTATTTTTTATTTAATATTTGAAAACATATATTTTTACATAGATAAGTATACAGGATAAAAAAAGATATAAAACAAATGAAATTAAAATAGCCTTTCCTCACCATAAAGAGACAATGCTCTTGTGTTTGGTGAGGGAATTCTAGTTGAATTATTTACATGTAAAATAACAACTAAATACATATAAACATTACAGAGCTTATTTTTTAAACTATAGTTTTTCTACATTTAGATTATACTGCTATACGATTTTATATTAAGCCAATAAAGGAAACCTAAGCAAACTAGAAATTATTAAAAGAAGAGAGCTATGAGAAGTGAAAGACAAATTTGAAAAAAAAATAATCGAATGAGAGAAGAGCTAAATTGAATTCTAATAAAAAAGATAACAATACATAATGTGTTAATTTTTATACATCAAATTATTAAAAACCAAACTCAGAAATTCTATAAAAATGAAACAGTTTTCCATAAGAAAAAAAAGTGGGTGTGTCAAGCCTACGCAAGACAGAAGTGAAACTTCTAGTATTCCTCTCTCTCTATTTTCATTTCATCATCTCTATTTTCTCTCTTAGGTTAGTTTGAAAATTAGAGGTTAAATAATTCAACGACGAAGCATGGATTTGCTTTTTCTAATATTTTCTTATAGATGAATGACGTTCGATTAATGTATAGTTCCAAAAATTTTCAATTTATTCACAAGTATACAATATTACATAAATAACAATATTACAATTAAAAATTACAAAGAAATTACAATGACAATTTACCAATCATGTGCCATTTTCATTGTCAATTTCATGAATATCATTTCCTAATGTCGTGATAATTGGGTTATGGTAACTAAAGTGCGAGATATATACATGAGCACTTAAATCCTTAATGAATCGTGCAAAAACTGCATCGATTGTTGTCCCGTGTCGGGAGAGAACGTTCGTGAGCGGCTCCCCCACCTCAACAAGCGCATATGGTGAGAGAGGGACAGTGAACGGTGAGCGGTGGTGGGGGTACCCGCATTTTCGTGTCGATCCTGACTCGGTTTTACTCCGTCCCCGAATTACGCGCCTAAAGAAGTTTCACTTCAAAAAGTTGTTATATTAATTGTAAAAATATAATTTTTTAACCACGTACATCGTACATATTCATTTATATACGTAAAATGTTATAAATTAAAAAAACTCAATAAAAAAAATACGATATTTATTTGAACATACTACTGGTTTCGCACAAACTTATCTTTGTCCACGCAGAAGTCAACTTGGGCACAGCAAAATGGGGAAATAATAAAAAACTTTTCATGTTTTGTTTTACAATGCTTTATTTTCTTTGAGTATTTACAATGTTAAAACATTGATATTTGCTTAACTAACAAACTTAAGCACCACACAGTTTCGTCTCGGTTCTAACCTAACCTAATTTATATGTCCGTCACTCCTGGATACACTGATCCCTAGATTCCTTCCTCTCTTTTCTTTACTTTAAAAACGACCCTCCATACATCATCCCGAAAGATGACGTAGGCCCCGAGGGAAACTATTTACCTCGGGGCCTCTCGTGTGGGGTTAACGTACAAAGAAATACGTTGGGAGTATTTGTATATATGTTGTGTTATTATGTGTATGTTGTTCAGGAGCGGTGTCGCAAGAAGTAGTTAGTACGGGTTGTACGGTATTTTGTCCTGGTCGGTTGCAGTACCGGGCTCAGCGTAATAGAGGTTGCCATAAATCCGTTACCTATTTAATATGTCTGCGCTATAAAGCTCTGGCCGGTATGCAGAGCCCATTAAATGTGTGATGTCTTGAGAACTTCTGGCGGTAAATTCACTTAAATTATCAGCCATTTATCACCGGGTTCCTTTAAATTGTGGGAAAAGTTTGTGGGATCCGTGCACTGAAATGTGGACATCTATAATAATAATAATATTTGGATGATTTGTATAGAGAATTTTTGTCCAAAATCATCCCAAGTGCCGCTGAACTAATCTGATATTATTTATACGCCAGATTCTACGCATTATGAAAGCTTGCTTGTATTATTAAGCTGTCAGATACCTATTATATACACAATTAATTTGAAAAAAAAAGATAAAGTTGAGAGGCGAGCAGTCCTAAAAGTAATTCTGAAACCAACGTTGAGGCGAAAAGAATGAACTATTTTATTTAATTAAAAGAGATCCAGTAGGTATATGAGTGGTAATACCATGTATTAACGTATGCGGAATTCCAAAAAAGGTTGCAGGACGATATTAGCAAAATATACAAGAATAAGAAAGGGGCGCTTATAGGGGTTTCAAAATGCGGTGTGAATGGAGGGAGGAAGGTTTGTTTGGAGCATACAGGATGGGCAGTGGGATATAATAAGATGTTAGGTATATCCCAAAAATCAAGTACTTGAGTTGGGCCATGTAAATAGTCGGAATAACAGAAGAGTCTATGTGACGCGATCAATGAATGTCAATGAAGGATGCTGGGTGCAAATAAGTATGGTGTAGCGCTCACAGTATTCCACAAATTATGAGGATATCATAGTCTCAATGGCTGTTGGTAGTTGAAACCTTGGTTTACGAAAGGCAAGTTTTGGATTTGTTTTTTTCCAAGGATGTGACTTGAAATACCCCTTGATTTAGAAAATCTCATTTCTTGCCACTAAGCACACAAATATGCATGTTTTAATGAACATGCTTAAAATATTATAAAAGTTTAATCATAGTAACAGTCTAAAATTCTACAAAAAATCTGTAATTGAAAAATAGAAGTAAGCAAACAGATTCCTACATAATAATTTATGAAGATTGTAGTTCTGTAAGAAAAATACACGAATACAGTTCTATAACAAAGAGTTTCTATTACCAGATTTCTTATGATGTGTACTGTCTTATGTGTTTTATGTTGGTGAACAAAGATTCCGGCTTGGCACCAACAAGAATGAGTGTTTTATAAATTGAATCGTTTGTGGTCGATTTCACTTGTTGTGCTTCGATTGCAAGCATTTTGATTCGTAAAATCTGGATTAAACAAGAGTTGATTTTAAAGTTCAATTACAAGAATATACTTACATTTTCTTATTATCTCAGAGTATTGAGCATTTTTTTTGCTTTCAATGATACTATTGGGATCTAGGCAATAATTTGAATTAGTAAACTTTGAATTAGTAGTATTATCTTAAAAGAATCCCAATGTAAAAATATTCACATGTGAATACAAATATTATATTTATTTTATTTGAGTATATTTAGGAAACATACAGTTATACACGCACATTCATTTTACCTTTAAGATGTTGAGCATAAAGTAAACCAGATATGTTTAATTTACAACCTTTTTTATGATTACAGATGAGGTATTCCCATTGACAATATAAACTATAATTACTTGATGAAAAATCTAAATTTATTAAAACTCTCAGATCGAAGAATTATATACGATAATTTAAAATTAAACAGTAACTTTGTAAACATCACTTATGGGTAAATACTTAATGCCGACCGGGTTTCGCTACAACCGTAGCCTCATCAGGGCAGTATAATACATTATACAGTATTATACTGCCCTGATGAGGCTACGGTTGTAGCGAAACCCGGTCGGCATTAAGTATTTACCCATAAGTGATGTTTACAAAGTTACTGTTTAATTTTAAATTATAATGTCACATCACAAAGTAACCGCTTCATATGAAGAAATTATATACGACTTAATATTTATGTTCAAAATTGTAAATGGTAGTATAGACAGTCCTGATTTAATTAACCTCATTGAATTTCATATACCCTCGAGAGCTACTCGTTCTAAAATTTTGTTTAAATGCAACAATATCAGGACTGAGTATTCCAAACACTCGCTTGTACCTAGGTTGCATGAAGTTAGTAATAGCAGATGTGGCAGATCTATTTAACTGCACGCAAGGTAGGTACAAGAGGGCTATGCTATCAAATCTTTTCAATCAATATTAAGTTAGTCTAATTCTACCTTATTTGCACTATAGAAACTTATGTACTTGTATCTCTTGTTAACTTAATTACTTACTCTCTAATGTCATTTCACAATCAAATGCCAAATATATTTGTAATTCTTTTTTTTTAAATATTTCTACGATTTTAACTGTGACATGTTATCATTGTTTATGGTATATTTATACCGTTGATATTAAATAAAATAAATCTTACATATGCCATACATAGTAGTTCGAGTGTAAAATGTTTATTGAATAGTTTTGTGATACGTAAATGAACCCCATTTGTTTCCAGGCTTTTTCTATGATGTGTTAAACATGATCCTTCAATTAAAATTTAGTCAAGTAATGCTAAAAGGTTTCTGATTTGTTCAACTCGTTAAAGAAGAATGTGGTTCAGATGGTAAGTAGTGATCATTAAGTGGATAACTTAACCTGACCTAACCTAATATATATTAGGTTATAATTAAAACTAAATAATGTCTGGTTCACAGCCTCATCTTTTAATCTTTTTTGATGTTTTTTTACATACTTTGAATATTATTATTATTCTTTCAATAACACCAATATTATTATTTTAACGGTTTTCATTTTGCTGAGCACGGGATGGATAAGCACTGTGTGTTTATTTAATCTAGCAGTTTCTTTATGCTCAGCAACACGGAATAGGCTTGATATTTTAAACATAAAACCAGAATGCAGAGAATTAAGAGCAGGCAGCCGACAGCAGCCCGGCCGAAACGAATGCAGGAAGTACGTTACTCGGATGGGTGGCAACATTTGTTTGCGTACTTAGGCACCAGTACCCATCCGAGGATCTCAAGCAAGGATATCTGAGCACCTAACAACATGTCGCCCTCACCCAGTGTCGCCCGCAGTGCAGCGCTACCACCCTAGTTATTCACTCAATCCACCCAATCCTCCCACGCACCCATTTCATCCCCGAGAAACTTAACGATCGTCATCCCCCTGAAATCCGCCCTGAAATTTCAACTGCAAACCGTTCACGATCTTAAAAATGTTAATGGCTGAGTTATGTGCCGTAAACTTGGCGTGTTTTGATGATAATGCGTCGGATGATAAACTGAGACAGAATGACGGAGGTTTACAATCCTAAGGAGTGGCTCTTGCCGTGAAATTACTTACAAATATACACAATTGTTTCAAATAAAGCTGGTCTTTTATGCGATATACCCATGGACCTAAAAAGCCATAGACAGGGCATTAATGCAATTTTGTATGAATAGCATTGAAGTCAAATCTAAGGTGAGGGGAAATTACGCGGTAGCCATCTTGTATGTCAAGCTTTTGAAATGATTTGTGTGCGAAGTGGTGCATAATGAACCATTATAATTGTATGTGTGTGTTGTTAACGCAGTTATAACGGCTCATGACCTTTTTTTAGTATTTAATGATATAGGAAATGGGATAAATCATTAAAAAAATTAAGTACGTTTTGGCATTCTTCATGCATCTTAAACCTCACCTCACCCAATGCTTTTTAGGTTCATGGATATACCAGAAAGCTATAAAACTCTTTGATATCGTTGAATCTCCAGTGTGTACAGTTTTTAAGAGCATATAATTTACAAATCAATGACTCAAAGACCAATTTCCCTTTCCACACTCGGAACCTTTTAATAGCTAATAGAAAAATTAATTATTTTTATGTCTTTTTAACCGTATTTATTGCTTAAAAACCACGTTATTTTCAAACCAACCAACTTTTACATATTTGTGAAAAAAAACCTTGGACTTCATTATAGCGTATTGCGGTGTAGAAATAACATGTTACATGATACTTGTAAGTTAAAACCTAATTTTAAAATGTCTTTCTGAACAGTTCACAAATTATATTATTTATTTATTTATTTATTTATTTAACGCCCAGAGGGCTTTTACTAAAATTATTATTATACATAAAATACATCATATTTAATAGTGCATATTGAAAATACATAATATCATTATGTATAGTGGTTATATCACTTCCTTTTTTATGTGAATACCACACAATAGTCCCTACTGCTTCCAACCGTCTGGAGCCAGTGAGACTACGGCATCTCCAATTGGGGTATCTTGTGAGACTGATGGTAGTGAAGTGGAAAAAAAGATGTGGAAAAGGAAGGTGCGAAAGTACCTGGCTATTCAGATCTGGTCACCAAACACAGCTAAAGTCATTTCAATAAACTTTTCAAAACCGAATGGTGGAATTACACCAAGGCGATATTGAAAGTATCTTCCACTCTAAAACGTGCCGCAAATAATTTGTATTATTTTAAATCAAATAAAAATTACTTAAGCATGCTAGAATTTGAAACCGCGACCTCCGGATTACTCTTTGAGAGCATTACTCCTTAAGCATGGAGGCCATCGGATTGGATTACAGGATTTTATGTGTAAACGAAACCTTAAACGAACATTAATACAGAATATACTTAGAAAGTGATAAAACGATATGGCGCAATTAATTTACTGAACACGTGTGGATTTTTGCAACTTAAATCAAAGATATATTTAACTTTGAAAAGCAGGAACTCTTTAGAAAGCTAGTAGAGAAAAACCGACTGAAATCGTTGACTGGTTTGTCCATTTGTTCAAATAAATTCCCCGTAATCAAAATCGATAGCTAATGTTCCTTTCAATTACAATAGATTACATTAATCAAAAATCGATTTGTCGAATTGTAATCACAATCAGTCATAATTATAATTGGATAATTTACATAGCCATTGCGCCTTTTTATAAATGATTACCTTTAGGGCGCCTTATCACGTGTAAAATGAAATGAAAAAAGGATATAAAGTTGCCTAGGTACCAAAATTGTTTTCGTGTTATTTACCTTATACAGGTGTATAGATGTATATAATACCAAGGTTCGTAGAGCAGGCTAATGGGGTGCCAAGTAAGCTTATTGTTCCACGGTCGGATTTTACCTCTAACATGGTGTTTTTATTTCAACCAAAGAAATAACGGAATCAAAGTAATTTAGTGTAACTCAATCTTGGCCCTTATAAAAAAAGCGACCCTCCCAGCTGTCTTCCAGAAGAATTTCGTTCTTGCGATCATTTTTTACGGATCCTTTTAACCAAGGATCTTATTTCACTCCCACACTTATTCCATTTCTGTTTTTACTTTGAGATGTTCATAGTACATAGTGTTAAAATAACATACACTCATTCCGCCCACATTGCACGTTCAATTTGAATAAACCGATCTCCGTGTTAGAGGGTAAGGAAGTAAATTTTGTATTGTTATTTTATTTTTGTGTGATGCTTTTCGGTATCGAATTGAAACATTGCTTGAATGAAATGGCTTTTGCCATATTATGTGACCAGCTCTTAATAGCAAGGATCTTCCCGGTCTCCTCTTTTTTTCCTTATTTTCTCAATATTATTTTCAGCTTCACAATATACCCCAATTGGGGATGCCATCTTCTCACAGATTCCAGTATGTTAGAAGCAGTTGGGACTCTTGTGCGGTATTAACATATACATTTTTTAAAGGCACGCGTTTATTTTTACAACCTTGACAGTATTGACATTATAGCTTTAGGTGAAAAAGTAACGAAGAATGTGACAAAATCTAATAAACGCACGACTATATTAATTTCCTGTAAAAAAACTTGCCCTTTCGTAACATTATTTCCAAATAAGCTCCAACAAAATGAGTAAGTGCTTCCGAGGTGTTTTTATTTATTTTTTTATCTTTTTGTTGTTTAACAAATTCAGAGGTCACATGTCCTTTGGATTGATGAGAGACAGATAAAATTTTTTAATATTAAATTTCTCTACCAAAATATATGTAACTATATGACGATTTTGCAAACTTCACTCAACATTTTCATCCATCTCGTTTTTCTGTGGCAGACAAAAAAAGGGACTCAAACAAACTATTCCTCAGGTTACAACACTTTTATATAAGGTTTAACATAGGTTAAGTCTTCTACCGGAATTATTAACCAAATATCAAAAAGTTTTGTGGTTTCATAGTTTTCTTTCCCACCATAATACCGACACATATTATTTATAATATTTGACTTGGTTACACGGGAAGATAGCAATTTATCGTTGGTATTGCATTATGAGGAGATGCATTATCGCGCAGATGTCACATCAGCCGACCCACATTATCCTCAGGGCAATTCTCCTCGCAGACTTTCCTACAATATGACCGAGTTGTCGTAAATCATACCTATGCCAAATTCACGTTTAATGTGACGGCAGTGGATAGAAAAGACGACCACCATTACAACTCACTTCCATTAAATGTGAACTCTCGTACGAGTAAAAATACGATACTTTTGTTTCATTTTATCCGCGTTATTTCCACCTTTCTCGCAGTTTTCTCCAGAAATGTAGGCGAGGATTTCGACGCATCGTTCCGCTGGATAGTTACCAACATTGTTGCGAGGCCGGGAGTGTGGTTTGTTCACGCTGGGAACTTTGGACTTTCATACAAAAATACAATAAGGCGGAATAGGCCTTTCGAATACATGTTTGCGGAAAATGATTTTTGTCAGATGTTTTCTTATTTGAAAAAGACGCGAGTAGATGTCGACATTCCCAGTAATGCTTTTACTCTCGGATATTGTGACATTGATGCGATATACTTCATTCACCGCACACCATGTTAGTGTAATGAAATTCATTTTCAAAACAGGACAATTCTTATACAATATAAGAAGAAATATATAGAATATAAGAAGAAAGAAGACGAAAGGATTTTCATTGTTTTCATTTTTAAATTATTTCTGCGGCAGATAAATCGTATTCAGCCAAACATAAAATCTCTACGGTTCTAAATTACAATACAAAATAGCTTAAATCGTTAATAAAATTATTTAAGGCACTTGGCTTCTCGGATAAAAACCAGCCAAAAACATAAATTCTTTCGGGTTTACTAACTCTACGAATTAATGGACTGTTGCGAGCATTAACCAAAGGTTAAGTCCTTCCTAAGCTCTGCCAGCTTGTAATCTCGACTTAGATATTTCATCAGAAAATATCTATCAGAAATATAACTCACATCCACGTTATCATTTTGGGTCATACCGAAGATAAAATATTACATAAAAACTACGTATGTTCATTGAATAGACTCAGTGTGTTCTTTTTTAATAAAATGGTGAATTTTATGTAACAAAAGATAATAATACATACTCTTGATTTTATTATTTGCAACGCCGAGAATTATCTATATTATAATGTACTTACATTTATATTGAAGCATCTCCCTCAACTTTTAGTTTTACTTTATATTGTTTTATACACGGTGTCCGGAAAATCGTAGTACCAGTGGAAAATTAGACAATCTACAAAAAATAGAGAACCCCAAAAATATGTATTTATTCAATTGAGCATTTAGAATTTTTTAAAACTTTTTCTTTACTGTCCACAACTAGAGTATTAAAAAAACCTTTGGAGCCAGTTCAACGCATTTGAAAATACATAAAACAGCTGATATTAATCCCGTAGTAGCCGTTTTTTTTTGACACCAAAAATTTAAACTTAAAAAATCGATTTACTCGAAAACGACTGCTTCAATTAAAAAAGTTACACCACAAAATCGACTCCATATGTGTTGTAGATTCATTATCAGCTTGTACTGCAAGTTTCCGAACACCATGTATATATGATATTGAACCATATTACCCCCTGAAATGTAGCAATGTGAGTGTGGAACAAAGGCTTTAATATTATTTTACATTGATGATTAATTATTTGGTAGGTAATGCAATTTTTCGGTAATGGGTAGGTTATTAATTACAGGTTATTGTTAAACAAGTTATCGATTAAAAATTAACGAATATGCATAATTCAATATATTTTTTAAAGTTAGATTTTTGTTAGTAAATTTTTAATACATTTTAGCGTCCCATCACACTAGGAACCAAATATCTTACGTAATTTTTCTTGATTTGGTTGTTATGGCCAACCGTCATCGAGTATATTTTCATGAAAACAGCGCTGCGCGAAGAAAATTATCTAATAAATATCTGTTTTAAAATTTACATATAAATAAAACTTATCAAAATATTTATTTAAACTATTAGTTTATTTTAGAAATGAATCAAAGTGAGGATTGAAAGTAGGATGTAATGAATAAGTAAAATTTTCCAGCTTTTATTTCTGATATTTGTCTTTCCAAGAAGGTTGCTATTTTCTAAAAGAACTAGGCCACTGTGATTCGATAAGAATTTCAAATTCAATAAAGAAGAAATAGTGGTCTTTACCCTGACGATGGATTATCTCGACCCTTCTCCATTTCTGGTGGATGACAAAGTAAATTCCGCAACCGATTCCGGCTGTCACCGATGATCACCGATGCTGGGAACCGTCAATCAGATGCTACATCTTAGAAACTAAGACATTGAAAGATGGTCAGCCGAGCTCTTGATATAAAATTTTAACAAGAATTTCAATGTATATAGGTACCTACACACACAGGTATATTTGTAATAACATCTGTAAGAACTGACTTTTAATTTGTGATTACTTAAATCTATATTTGTTATATTCTATATCTATCTATATTGTTTTATTGTTTAATGTGGCAAATTAAGTTATTTATTAAATGATCGAAAAACATTTCTATATTTATGCCTGAACTTCCACAAAATAAAATAAAAGGCACTTTTTGGCCATTTTTTTTTCTCGCCTAAATCCAAACTGCTGGATGGTGTTAGCGGTAATTTAAGCCTAATCGCCATCTACGTAAGGAGTGTTATTGATGGCGGGTCGATTCAAAATATTACACGACGTAGTGCATCGCCTAATGACATCAACTTACTCTTCAATAAAATTTTCCACCGACGAAAACAATAATTGTTTTGACACGGTAGAGACCCCTATGAAAAGAACACATTTAAAAATAGGATTAAAGCTTATTTAAATGCAATTCAAAAGTTCGATGCAGCATAAAATATGGCTCTGAATTACATCTAAGAACTTGGTTGGAATTTTTCATTGCTCCGGAGCATAATATCTCCACGTTGGCATTTTCCATAGCAGGCCGAGCGCTGCGGCCGATGCATATCAGCATGTCAGCAAGGGCGGAACGGGAGATTTGGTAAAGCATTAAATCGAATACGTAGCACACAAACTAAATTTAATAAACTGTAACAATAATTTATAGTTTTAAAATCTGGCGATCGGTGGTGAGAAAACGTTAATTATTATTGTGAGTGCTTGAACCTCGAGTTTGAAAGATTTATCAACTTTAATTAAAATGTACTTGTTTCTCTGTTGGTAAATTTTTTGTATATCATTTTCATTGAAAAATTATCCATACTGTTATTTTCAAAGTAAAACACAAAAGGTCTGATTTCTTCGGGCTGATTTGTGGATGGTTTTAAAACTCGGCTTTCATTGAGAGAATTCATTTCTAGCATAGAATGTCGTATTTCCCAGCCTGAAGGACTAACTTACCAATGGTCATGCCATTGGAGAGAGGAATCATGCTGTTGAATTGAATCAATTCGGAATCGACATATTTAGCATGGATGAAGCTACCTTTAAAAGGCAAGCTCTCTTAATACTAGTGTAGTTGATGTTCTCATGGTCTACATTAATTTATGTAATAATTATTCTTTAAAAATATTTTTAGAAGCACTAAAATCAAAAGTTTTAAAATGTTTTTAAAATAATAAATCGAATTGAATTGAATTTAAAAGTTTGAATAATCTGGACAAAGTACCATTTGAAGAATATTAGACGATATGATTATCTATTATATATTGATATTGCAGTAAAAACGGATGAGAGAATAGTACATAAATAAATAAATTTTTTATCATCTTACATTTTTTGTAACAAAAAGAGAAAATGATATCCTTTCAATGAGAGTGAGAGTCATTTCAGTTTCAGTCTATATTTCTTGTGAGTTTATTTTATTTTCTTATCTCCCTGTGTTTTGTTTCCAGCTTATTTATTTGAGATGTAAATGATATAATAGTTTTGTGATTTTTTAATGACAGTGGGATTTTGTTATAGAGTTTAGTACCAAGTATGGGAAGCTCATGTGATTGAGAAACATCGATGGTATATATACATAAAAAAAACTGCCAACTTCAACTTCCTCTCTGAGCTAAGTTCCTATAAAGTCTCCGTGGATTACATTACATTAACTTGGTTTTTCTAAATCTTTTCTATATTGCTTCAATTTTCTGCGCTGGTATTTACAATCGATTTTCGCCCAAAAAAAACAAAAATATATTTGCAATGGTTTCGACAAGGCAATACCACGTTGAAAATCATATTCTGGTTTTTAAGCATCTTTTGTCGTCATTATTAGTTATACAAAAATTATTAAAATAGTTTTTTTTGAACTTTCGAATTTATATTAAGTTTATGTCAGATTCCACTTTTCAAGGTTCCACGCTTTGTGCTTCCATTTAATTCCGCCCATTGCCACTTGTTCATATTATCATCAATTCAGTGGGTTTATGGGTGTTCTAGGTTCCTCTTGGGCGACCCTAAATTTCGAGATCCATCCTCCGAGGCATGTATCTTGACCTTTGCTATGTAGGTACAAAGCACTTAACTGAAACAAACAGTTTATTAAAAAGAAACAGTTTATTATTAATTTTATTTTATTTCTATACAATACCTTTACAGTAATCATTGACTTAACGTAGCGAAAACTTTTTACACTCGTCTTTTGAATTTTTGCGTTTTGCATTTCGTCTATATGTAAATTTGTTTGTACGTGGCCGTTTTAATGTTGTTGTAAAGATTTTTTTTTAAATGTAAAAAAGGCATGTTTATTTGGACTTTCTTTTTGGCATTGTTTCAATATTATGCTTCATATTCACCTAGCACCAGCTTGAAAAAAAAAATCATTGAGATAGTGATGTTTCTTTGGACAAATTATATAGTTCCTTATTTAAAATATTAAATAAATAAATAATAAAAAAAAACAAATAAAATATAGGATTTATTATTTTAATTAAGTATTACCGACTTACTAGAGGTGAAGCGCACATACTAGAACATATGTTTGCAACAGATACAGACATATTATGTCAACGATACTTTCATACTTAGTATTTGTTCTTAAGTATTGCATGTATCGAGTATTGCGTATACCTACACCTACAAACCGTGGACATGGGATATCTATATGCATCTTACTCGCTTACTGGCCTACTTAAGAAGAGTGCATACCTAATATTTGAATACAAGGGATTAAGCGAGAAGGGATCTGATACTGTTTGAAGTCTCAAAACCCTTTCTCACTTACTCCCCCACATAAGAAGAGTGTTTCCCTAGTATCCGAAAACTTGGGACATCAGCGAGTATTAAAATACTTTGTACTCCACAGTATGACCGAAGTTAAAGTATTTTAATACTCGCTGGTAGTTAGTATTGAAAAGAATAACAAAAATTTAAATTTTAAATACTCTCAAGCAGCCAGAAGCCGGAGGATACTTATCTTAATATAAAAAATCATGTGTCACTGTGTTCGTACACGCTAATCTTCGAACCCGCCTAACCGATTTCAATGAAATTTTGTGATTGCGTATGGTTGGTTCCAGCTTGAAATATAGGATAGTTTAGGATGGTGGTGCTGTTGTCGAGAGCTAAAAGAAAATATTTTCAACGATTTTTTTTCTCAATTTTCTCATCCAAAAATATATACAACCATCAATTTTAATTTCCTTACGTAGAAGGGGCGCTGTGGTAGGACAACGTCTTATATTATAAAATGCATTCCAAATGGTTGAGTTAAATTCTAAGTGGTTTCTAATCTTAATATGTGAAATTTCAGCATGCGTATGTTTGTGCTCGCAAAACTCGAAAATTAGTCGACTGAAATCGCTGAAAATTTCATAATTTGTTGTTATTAGTGACAGGAGTCTTAAGAGATGTTTGAATGTTAGAAAATGACGTGTAGAAACGTGTTTTTTTTGATAAACAGGGCCATCTGTTGGATGTAAAAGCAAACCGCGATATTGTTTCTCTGTTTGCAGAGACAGACAAGAGCCACAGAAACGCGTGGCGGGGTACAGCTAGTTTTTTTATGCACGTATTTATTCCTATACAAACGTTATAGTTGTAGTTAATTAAAGGATATTTTTTTGGTAAAACCTTATATAAATATTATTAGAGATACTTTAGAGTATGTTATTCAATTGAAAAGAATACTGTATGAAAAGAGAGAGAAAGGACTGCCAAGTAAATCATAGGAAATAATACTGTATATAAAGAGAGAGAAAGAACTGCAAAGTAAGTAATAGGAAAGAGTACTGTACGAAAAAAGAGAGCAAGTACTGCCAAGTAAACAATTGGCAAGTAAACTGTACAAACAGAGAGAGAGAGAGAGAGAGAGAGTGAGAGAGTATAAGGACTGCCAAGTAAATTATATGAAAGAATATACGAAAATGGAAAGAAAGGACTGACAAGTAAATAATACGAAAGGATACTGTACAAATAGAGAGAGAGAAAAAGGACTGCCAAGTATATCATATGAAAGAATTTACGAAAAGAGAGAGAAAGGACTGCTAAGTAAATAATATATATAGGTATATTAAAAAAATATATATATATTTTTTTTATTTTGGTTATGTTTGTTTTGGGGTTTTGATGTTATGATCTTGATCTTGTTTTTTGATCGAGGAATATTATTTTTGTCTTTATTTATTGAAATACCTTCCTAAAACCATTAAATTTGAAAACAACATCTCTATTTCATTCTAAAATACAAATCTCCAAAGATTTGATGTGATCAAAATTAATTGATGACTTTGTTGAAATAATAATAAATAATCAATATGAATAAAATATAACTAATTTTATTTGTAATTTTTTAATGCCGAACCCAGTTTCAATAATGATTATTGTTTATAAGACACAATAACTTTTGTTCTGTTGATAATTTTAACTGGTTAATGTTCCTTGAAATGTGATTCTAAAACTTATTCAATTACTGACTTCTTGATTCCTTTGTATTCTTACCATAATGCTAATTTCCTTTGAAATCGATATCGTAGATAACTTAAATTTCCCTTAAACTTATTTAACATATTAAGGAGTAACGGATTGTTCCCCAATTTTGAAATACAATTTAATGAACGCCTAGAACACACTTATACCCAATAATCAGTTTTACTTCGAATGAAGTAATTTCTATAACGTTTCAGATTTTTAAAATGGCATTTATATTAAATTTAAATGGCATTTAAATTTAATTACTAAAATACATTTTTTTGAGATACTATGCAGGGTGTGAGACGTTCATGCTTAGCTTACCAGTATTTTTTTTTTATGTGACATCTCACAAGAACGCCCCTGACTGTACAGTGTAAAGGCAGGAGAGCTATGTCACCACCCGGTTGAGAAGTATTGTGAGGAGGGTTAAGATAGGGACTGTAGGGAGGGATTTATTAATGCAGGTCTTGAAGACACCCGGATTATATGATGGAGGAAAAACAGATGCCGGTAACTCGTTCCACATACGAGCCGAAGAAGCGGCCCATTCTCATGAAGCCAACATCAACTGTGCACGGGTGTTCCGCTTGTGTACGTCAAGTTTCACGCACGTTCACCAGTGCATCGGTCTGTTAACAATGGATTGTTAATCAGATGGACTGCCCTCCTTTGCACAGAATCATGTAGGTTTATCAAGTATCGTGGGGCTCCAGCCCAGAGGTGGCAATTTAATTAATCAGTAATTCCTGACATTATTTGGAATAAGAAATGGATATTAAATTTTGGTCTCCAGGGTTTTACCGAACTTGGTCGATTATAATAAAAATGAAAGTGGTCAAAAACTATTTTATGTGTTTATATTGGAACAAAAAAAAATAAATTGAAGAAAACATCAAAAATATCTCGCCAAAATTTAGTTGACCTTTTTTACTCCGAATAATGTCACGAATTACTGGTTACAGTAAAACAAGTACATCCCTTTCCACACCTGTACGATGACAACGTAATGGTAACGTTTTATTGTAACTAAGCGTCTGGCATTTATTGGATTCAAAAAATTTATGTGAAGGTATTATAAAAATAATATGTCCTGGAGAACGTTTTGTTGGCCTTCATCGCCTCCAAATAAATGGCAGATTTAACGTGCAATAGAAAAACTTACCACGGCATTCTGTGTCAATCGTAAACAATGCGGGAGAAAATAATAGTAGGTATTGTTGATTAATGTATTTGTATTTAAAAATACATTAATGGCGGGACATTGCATATCTTACGTATATCTATTCAGCTTACATGATACCTGCTACCCATGTTACAACATTTATGTAAAATTATTGTTCTACTAAAAAATACAATTGTTACTAATTTACATTAACTACACAGACCCAAATATTATCTAGACAGGACGTGTGAACCATAAAATTTAAACCGAAACCAATAAAATTGGTTCAAAAAAATATTTATCGAAAAGAAAGTGCATTATCTTGCAGTCGAAAAATCAGAAAAAGAATAGGTTTTTACCTTTTGTTGGTCTGCACGGGGAAAATTCGTATTCTAGCTGGTTCCTTCCATGAGAGCTGTGAAGATCATTTTTCATCTTTATATAGGCCTTCAGAGCGAAGCATAGGCATTAGATGACGAGTTGTACTTAAAAATGTACGTAAAATTAGTGTTAGGATTTTTGAATTGGAATTGGGTATAAGTTATTGTTATTATGTATCGATGAACAGACCTAATCATAGAATCCACAATAAATCATTGATGACCTTAATTACCATCAACCTACATATTTATCTTCTGGTCCGTTAAAAGATATCAATATTTACATTTAAGTGTTTTTTTTACCACAGTTGTAAAGTAAACTACCCATCCTCCTGTGGGAACGACGGCCATAATTTTGTATGTAATGGGTCCCCCAATTTTTATTTTCGCAACATATGCCTGCACCTTCCCACGGTTTTGTGTATATTTTATGAAGAAAGCAAAACATTAACATAAAGTTTTCTGCGGGCGATCACAGTTTCGCAGTTGCGGTTGAATATTAGCGTAACTTGAATAACATGTTTTCCTGAAAAAAAATTAATGTTGACAAAAAATAATATATTTATTACCATTTTGAAATATCTACATTTTTTTATTGCTTTCAAATTAGAAATAAAAAAAATTAAATTACTGCTTACATTTCCAAAATGTGTGACTAACGTAACGTAATTTTCGTTGTAGACTAATTTGATTAAAAAAAACAAATGATTGGGGCCTCAAAACGGATAGACCTAGTGTTTCCCAAAAGTTACATATACAACGATATAACATTTTTTCTCCATAGAATGAAATTTTTATATTCGCTTCATTCAAGTTCCACAGAATAATAATTTTTCTAAAGGGAATTAAAATGATTACCGTCAAATGCAAAATTACGTTGGATTTTCAAAATCCATATCTGTCTCTAAATACTTATTTCTGTAACTCTGGTTTAACGATCTCTGGAAATTGGATTTTCTTTTTTTTTTAATTAATAATATATTATGATTAAAATGTTGCCAGTCTGGTCAGCTTTGATTACGACCCTTTTCAAATCTCAAAATTAATTTTCAGGTTCTGTAATGGTTCTATTCAAATTCTGTTATTATATCAGTTTTGGTAACAACTAGCCAATAGTAATATAATAACAGATCTTGAATATAACCTTCATAAAAATTAAAAATTATCTTTGAAATTTTATGAATTGTTCAAATTCTGTTATTTGAAATCTAATATTGTAACAACCTGTGAAAAATAATTCTAAAAAAGAAAATTAAATATCTCGAAATAAGGCATTAGCGTAAAACAGGCGTATCGTTTTGTATTGTCAGTAGATTAGACAGATGAGGATCATAAATTATTTTTAATGTTTAAGTTATGGCAATATTTTCTTGAGGGTTACAACCATTTTATTAACGAAATTTTATTACCAGAATATAATATAAGCTGCTCTACTAGGCATCTTAAAACATATTTTGGAAGTTCCGTAATTATATCTTATATTTAAATATTTTACTAATTTTTGTTTAACCGCACTTACATACTCAAACAGAGATGATTAATGATATTGCTATTATATGTTTCACTATGGTTCAGAGGACATTACAGTTTTAAATTTACTAACACGTGGCATTTTAAAGACCATTGGGTTTTTAGAGCTCTGTGTGAAGTTTACAATAAATTCTTCATCCAAAAGAATTCTTCCTGTAAATGCGGACTGATCGTTCTGTGTAACACATAACATAAAATATTCATTAATTCTCTCTTTCAAAATGCATCAGAAATACGTTCAGCATACTACAAGTAAATAACGTAATATTTATTTAATAAAATTCACTTCTATTCATAATATTTTCCACATAATTTGCGTGCAAATATTTAATAAGAATTACCACGTTTCACATTCGTAAAAGTGTAATTTTTTTAATACAGGAGAAAATTGTTCCTATATTTTTAGCGGTCAATAATATAATCCAAATAACTAATGGTAATTAGATAGAATAAAATAGGCCGTGAAAAAAGTTAATTGATTAAATAAGTTTAAGTTAGGCTAGGCTAGGTTTGGTTAGGTGTGGTATTTGGGTTTTTTTAAATATTTTTTTCCCTTTTCTTCAATGTTTTGTTTTGTGATATCTACTTGATGCATTCATTGATTGACAGATTAAATAAATGAAACATCCTTACAAAAAGTAATCAAATGAAATGTTTTCCATCAAAATGGCTGTTCCGCATGTTGACAAACGAGCGCGAGCGGCTTGGAATAAAGACGACGTCAACCGAACACAATAACGTCTCGCATGATTCCAAAACTCATAAATGTTGAGATTCAAATATTCCCAAGACACGTGTCTTTTAGATCATAATCTTTATTACCAGCCGCGTAAGTAAATTTCCTGTTCCCGCGACGTATCGCCGGCATTATGTCCTTTATTATTGTTGTCGAATCACTTTACCTCCCTAGCAAATAAAATTATATCTTTTTGGTATGAAGGTTGGAGGATAGAAGATGTTGCGGTAATAAAGTTCCTACCCATGTCTCACTAATGTGTCATTTGCTCCCAATCACAATATAAAAAAATATTTATAAATTTGTATGCATCGGTGAAAATTGGTTAATTGCGAATTAGTTGGGTTATGAAAAGAAAAAGTAGGTTCTCATTGTTACTAAACAGCAAGAAAAATATTTTAAATAAACATGTAATATAATAAGGATACCCTTTTCATTGACATAACATTAAGTCATCAGCCGCATAAATTTAAAAAAAAAAAACAAACAATTATAACACTTTCTTCCCATCCCTTGTGGGAAGTGCTAATTATTGGTCAAATGAAATTCATTTAATGCTCATTTTAATACGTGGTATAATATAATTATATTTGGCAAACAAAGCATGATTTTGTCTGGTATGTATGTTTGTGCGTAGGATTAAAAATAATAATAATATTTGAATGATTGGCATAGCGCCATTTTTGTGAAAAGTCACCTCAAGGGTGCATGAAACATGTTTAATACTAGTATGAATTTTAAAAATAATACATAACATGTTCTAAACATGCTTAGAAAACCAAAGGCAAATTTTATGATTGCAATTTATCTTCCTAAATGTGATTAGTCTCTCGGTAAGATAAAGATTGAGGCGTAAGAGGAAAAATGTTAACCTATTAAAAAAATCATTTAAGGTATATTTTGATAACTTTATGCCATAGACTAAACAAACACCGATTATCAGTTCATCCGTCTATCGTTTTCGTAGTGCATTTACAACCCTGCAACCATTTCATCCATCTTCCGCTTTTGTAGTGCATTAACAACCCTGCAACCATCTCTATCAAAACTAAATAAGCACCTATTACCAGTTCATCCATCTATCGCTCTCGTAGTGCATTAACAACCCTGCAACCATCTCCATCAAAACTAAATAAGCACCGATCACCAGTTCATCCATCTAGCGCTTTTGTAGTGCATTAACTACCCTGCAACCATCTCCATCAAAACTAAATAAGCACCGATTACGAGTTCATCCATCTAGCGCTTTCGTAGTGCATTAACAACCCTGCAACCATCTCTATCAAAACTTACATTTTACTTAATTTTACTTAAAAAATCTTCATTAAGCTAATCACTTTTTGATGTCATTATTTATTTATTAAAAAGACAAATAACTTTGTTTATATCACTTTTATTTCTATACACCATCTACATGTTTCATGAATTATGATTAGATGTACACTAATAAGATTAGTACACTAGTAAGACGTACAGTGTACATCTAATCCTGATTATGTGAACATCGTTCACGAAACATGTAGATGGTGTATACCTATAAATTAAAGTGGTGTAAACAAAGTTATTTGTCTTTTTAATAAATGTATTTTACTGTTTGTAAAGTTCAACCTAGGTACCTTTCTTGTTACACAACCGAATTAAATGTTCTTCTATTAAACGCCATCTGTTTAAAATATTATTCAGTTGCACTTACGAACCCTGAGGATAATAAAGTCACCCACCCCCCGATATCTAACACCCTCCTTTGTCACCACACCCCAGATAAAAATGTGTATTATATTAAATTCCTTCTGATTCAAATTTTGCACGGTTGCACCCTAGGAGTATGGAGAAAATATAGTAGCCCCATCACATGGCATCGCACTCTTCTCCTGCCTGGACCAAATGTTGCATACATTGCTAAACTTTAGCGCCTGCGCAAAACATAAGTTTTAAACAAACCTTTACACGATTTCTTTGGTCCATTTCACGAGTATTGCATTTATAAATATAAATGAATCACACCTGCCGTGCTCGGCTGATGTGATCAGTAGAGTAAGTACTCGGCCTAGTAGCGGGAGAGTGATTCAGGCGAGATAGTGGAAAGAAGCAAGTCCCAACGACTCGGTCGAGTAAGTACTCCCTCAATTCAGCGCTTCACTCGCTCTCCACTCAGTCAGCACGATCTGCCGGATCAGCCGAGTTAGTCAGGGGAGGAAAAAAATAAAATGTTAAAAATTCAGAATATTGTGACGTTCATTTAAATAAAGAGTGGCTTAGCTCTTCATTCATCGAGTAGTGGATGAAGATGATGCGGCGATCTTAATGGCGTTACTTAGTTTTGTTTATTTTTATAACGTTTTTATTTTATGTTGTCATTACTTACTTAGTACATTTTGAATTTCTTTTCTCTTTAAATGAAATAATTGTTTATGCCTGGTGTATAGCTGTCTGGGATTGCACTGTTCTTCTAATTCCCCTGGATAAAAACATAATTAAATTAAAATAAAATATCAGTGTGCAAACAATATTATTTTTGCCAATGTGGATAATGATATAAGATAATTTGACAGTTAAGGTAAGCAACAAAAGAATTGGTTAAAAAAAAGTTGAACTTTCAATTAAAATTAATTTCCAATAATATTTTGGCCGACTGATCAGAAATTTTATCCAATATTTATGTAGCACAACTTTTTGGCAATATTTGAGGTTGAAAACGAAATAGGTATTAAAGTTTCATTGTAAACACTTATAATAAACGTTACATTATAAACGTAATTATAATGATTTTGACAGGATGAATTTTGTTTGTTGAAAAA
Organism: Hesperophylax consimilis; assembly: GCF_061612785.1. Taxonomy (NCBI): domain Eukaryota; kingdom Metazoa; phylum Arthropoda; class Insecta; order Trichoptera; family Limnephilidae; genus Hesperophylax; species Hesperophylax consimilis. The sequence continues at coordinate 23,024,777 of NC_142838.1, forward strand.
TATGTAGGTAGTTGCTTCAAAGATGATACAAAGAAAGTGGTTTTGATTTTTTTGTATATTTCTCTTGAATTTAACATTTGGAGGGAAATATCGTAATGAATAAAGGTATTTCGGATTACGGCTTGAAGCTAAAAGCTTAAGGCCCTGTTACCCGAAACTCGAAAAAGTTGATTTGCCGTCAGATCAAGCAGAAAAGCTTCCAAAAGGAAAAGAAACTTTGATTTCATAAGTGATATACTACGCAATATCATTACTTACTTCTAGGAAAACATAAAATTTATCGTTACATGTACCTACTCGTTTGCTACGCAAACATCGAAAAATCTAAAAGATTTTCACATATTTTATCATATTTCTACAGAAAATTTTAAATACAGGTAGAAATATTGTGATTATTATTTTATTCTAACTAATTTTTTTTAATGTTACGTTTTATTTGAGTTTTCTCGACCACCACAATGCCCGTATCATGATAGACGTAGATATTGCATAAATATAAGTATATTAACGCATTAGTACAACATTTAAATTTGTATTTTGTTATACATTTCAGTTTAATAATGCTAACTAACTAACTAACCAATTATTATTCCTGTTATTTGGACTCTTGACATGACCCTACTCAAATATTTTACTAACTTCGATTGAGTCATGTCTTCTACGGACGTCCTCGATTTCTCTCAATATTTTCCTTTCTTAATTTGTTGCTCTACATGCCCAAATCATCTAATCAACCTTTATTAACCTTAACCATTATTCTTACATCATCCTCATATAATTCTTACATTTATAAAACGAATGAAAAAGGTAGGAAGAGAAGAAAAATTTTGCTATAACTTGGATTCAAACTGCATTCAACTCCATTTAACCTAACACGTAACTTATTTAATAGTATTAAAACGGATGTTAAAATTAAATAAACCGCTGATTCGCGAAACCAAAAGATATTACAAAAGGTAAAAAGCTTCCATCTTCAGACTGCTCGCGCCAGAAGAAATGCAGTATGCACATTATGCACAAATACAAACCACCAAAGTGCCTAAATAAGCGCAATCCGTAACCGTTTGCAAGCCTTGCGAGTAAAGCGCTGCGGGCAGAGTTCGGGCTTATCGGCCGCGGGAGTGAGGGGGCGGCATAAACTGCTCATTCTGTCAAAGTTGCCGGTGCTTTTTCATCTCTGAGGTTCTTATAAAGATTGTTCTTAGTAGACTTGGCGGAAAACCGAATCTATATGAAACCAAAACGAATTTTGTTTCTTACATTTGAGAAAAATGCATTAATTTTTCTTAGAAAGCAAAAACAGCATGGTTTTAAATTATATTTTGCAAAAAAAGTTTAAAATTGCGGTAGTGTATAAAAACCCAGAAAACGGACAATCCGACGCATTAAATAGTGAGTTTCACGATTGTTGTTGCCATATTTTTTACCTAAACACAGGTTTGTCCTAGTGAGGTTAAAAATTCGAACCTAAAAAAAGATACAATATAAAGAAACGATAAATAAATAAATTTTTACCATAGGCATAATTTATATTTTTATAGGTAGGTGGAGAGAATATTCCGCCATAAACTCTTTGCTTTGATTCACATTCATACATCGTCTCATACATATTCATCTGTTAGGACGGGTTGTTTCACAGAATTCAAACAATTCTTCAGATTTCAAAGTTTAAACTTATCAAGTTCTGTGAAAAGTTCCATTCAAGTTATCTTATATGATTTCACCATGGGCCTGTTTTTTGACAGTGCGTAAATAATAAAAGAACTTTCACAGAACTTGAATATTAACTTTGAGATTTGACAAAATTTTCTGTGAAATAACACTATTCTTTGAACTCTTGACATCACTCTTTTTATCGTCTCTTACAATTCACTTTTGCGTCACAAAATATTCTCTTGCGACTTTTCACCACTCATTCGCTATTCATGCCCAATCTATTTGAACGTTATTTTCTTGATCTTATATATTACATCAGACTTGAATTATTTCCGGATGTCCATAATTATTACCATACACATATCTCAGTAATCTCATTTCTACAACTAGCAATCCTGCCTTGCCATCCTTCCTCTGCCAGTTTCATGCACCGCCACCATATTATCAGATTTGACATCAGCACACAATTGTAGACTGCATGCCTTGTTTCTTTTAACAACTAATTTCCACTTATTTTCCCGTCAGTTTTCATCCAAATCACCATTCTATTCTATTCTTTCAGTTCCCCCATCCCGTACTCGTCGTTCCAGGCTGCGAGATGGTAGCTAACAGTCTCCCCAGCCGAATACTCCTACTAGCCCCGTACTCTCGTACATTCTATTCGACACAAAGCGTGTTAGCCGCACCCAATGACCCGTTCATAATGCAATGGCTGGGGCGGGCCAGATTCTCGTAGGATCTTCTCCTTTCAATTTCTTTGCGTGGACGCGGCGGGTTTCCAGTCAAAAGCACAAACGACTTGGCGTTGAATTTGTTTTTTTTTTGTTTGTTTACGATATCGCTGCTCTGGATAAGTTACTGGAAAATATTATTGAGACATTTGAGTTTTTTTACATTCTACATATTCATCACACATGTGATGTATCGATTGAGAAAGGGGAATTTACCATGATAATAGAAACAAAGTGAGATAATTTGGCGCCGACTATCACTGAGCTACAATCAAACTGCACGGACTACCAAAACGGTACCACGACGGAGACAACGAATGTCACGAATTTGATTAGATTTTGAGTACAATAAACTAATTATAAAGTAAATTTTACTTATTTTTAATCGAAAAATATTTTTGAGATTTTATATTTTGATACCACTAGAAGATTTTTTGTCCCAGAAATTGAAAAGATGAAATAAACTTGAAACGACTTGAACGTCGTTTTTTTACTTCTTTTCTTAATACTTAGAATGATAGATATATTGGTGACATTTATGTAAGCGCTTCATACTAATGAAGGTTCATGGCCAATCTCACTTGTTTATATTATTTATTTACCAGTGTGACGCATTGATTCTAGAAGAAGTAAAAAACCTATGATGAATTAGAAAACACTTAATTACATAAATCGGCGTATCATTTTTATATTTTTTTGAACCAACATTTTCCATGATATCCCAAAAAATAAATACAAGGTGTATCTATAGTGTTGACAAAAGTGACTTTTTTTGTTTCCATACGCGTAGTGTGACTATGTGTGTGTGTATTACACTCGTGCGTAAAATATTCATATATTTGGAGCAACCAGTGAAATCTGCCATAAGTTAATAATAATATTTTTTTTTTTCCACAGGAGACCTTGTGGAAAATAATTTCCCTCAGGGTCTATGTCATCTTTAGGAATGCTGGGTGGAGGGTCTTTTTTAGGAAACGAAGGAGACTGAGTTCTGGAAGATCTTCTTTATGAGGGGTGGGTAAGAATCTTTGGGTTGTGGATCCTGGAGAGGTCAAAGAGTCTCCCAAAACCTGCCCCATCTGCTACGCAATTTGTGGGCAGACACATCTACCGTCAAAACCTGACACACCTCACTCAATGAACTCCGGCTCCCCTGCTAAGTCACCAAACGTAGCTAACCACATGGGGTGACCTGTGGCAGAACTGCTTCTAATTAGAAATCATTACAAAAATTTTATTTATTCTCTTTGCTTTTCAAAACATGAAAATAATTATTCTCCGTCCGTCTACGTATTGTGTTGCAATTTCTTTGCATCAACACATTTTTCCATGTTTTCAGTTCCTCCGCTTTAATATTTATTATCTTCCGGTTTAATATTTTAACTCAATCTTTCCTATCACATTTAAATGAAGGGGATTGTTTTCCTAGGACGCGTAGAATTTCTCTATTTATTTTTATCTTTCCCTGTGGTAGTTTTCATGCGCTTGACATGAAAGTAAATTTGGTTGGCTTAAATAAACCACAAAATTTTGAGCCTCTGTCCAGGGACAGTTCTTTGCTTTACTTTATTTATAGAGAGTGTAATGCTATCCGTTAAAATACAAAGTTTTTAGAAAAATAAACGCTTTACAAATTAAGCTAAACATTTCTGTGAAGAGTTAAAAAAATGAGAAAGTTTTTGTTTATTTAAAGCGTGTAAAAAATTTGCGGGATTTGGTTTCTATACTTGCTCTCTACTGACCTTGAACCATTCCTACAGTGATTTATTCTCCAGTCGTAAAGCCTTCCCATCATGCTCCAATTTTGCATCATACAATCAAACTCTTATTCGCATCCACTGGGGCACCCACATGGTCCTATCACCTGATATTTTTTCAAAGTTTTCCACATATTGCAGTTTTGGGATGTTCATAATCTTACAATGGTTTCATGCTCAGTTAAAATCTCGAGTACTTGGAAGTTTCCATTTTGTAGTGCAGTTCCAATTAGGTTTAAAAACCGACTTTTATAATGCTCTCCAATTATTATTTAAGTTGAATGTGAAAGCTTTCAGAGATCTATATATTTGTTACCTGCTAATAATTCGCTCTCCGGTTGGGTAGTGAAAAGGCCGTCGACCACTTATTGTATAATAATAATATCTCCAGCAAGATGGCACAATAAAACGTTCCTTTCGCTTGGCAAACGATTATATCCGTTCCACTTAACCGTTCGCCCGCCTACATAGCCATTTATCAAACCATAACTTTGCGCCGTGTCATTAGCAGACTGACTTTAAAATTTTCATAGAGAATCCGTGATATATAGGGCATATTCAAAATTGTCCGGGATTTCTGCGATGGAGCAGTGGTACGTAGATATTTATACTACCTTCCCCACTGGGCTACAGAATCCGGCAACCCCTTCTGCCGAGTGTCATTAAAGCCACTGGCGGTCGAGCCGCGTGTCTCTAATACCCGCCAGGGCCCGCTTCCCATGACCGGCATACTAAGTACGGGGAATTAATAATTGGCCCATCCGCACAAACTGTCAAATCGCACTTATTGGACTGTCACACGTTCCGGGAGTGTTTTAATTTTTTTACGGTCATTAAGGCTATGAGAATAATTTCTACTGCGGTTTTTCTAAGGCTTTTTTAGATTATTTATTTTAAAGAAACCGATTTTATAATTGAAAATAAATTTTAATAATTATTCAATACCGCTGTCAGACCTGTAAATGGTTTATTCCTTTACATGAACTTTGCACAGGAATGTTATATGTCAATTTTAAAGTATTTTTATTACATTAGCTTCACACAGGAGGCCCTGAGGAAAATTATTTCCCACAGGACCAATGTCATCTTACGGGATGCTGTGTGGAGGAAGGAAAGGAAAGAAAGGAAGGAGGTGAAGATCTGGGAAGGAGAAATGGGGCCGATAGAAATCTGTTTGTCAGTTTGTCCACGTATGAATCCATCCGTCTAACTGTGATGCAAGGCGATGAATCGAGAGAGTCCGGCTGGAGAAGTCAAAAGACCTCCCTCAAACAGTCTCTTTCGATCCGGCCGGCCATGCAGTTGGTGGGCACACACTGAGACCTGGACACACCTCATCCCATGAACTCATACCTGCTAAGTCACTAAACGTAGTGAACCACTTGAGGTGAGCTACGGCATAGGTGTTGGTTATCCAATAAATGGTTAGCGGGGCGGCGGTACCCATACTCGCCTCCCAAATTGTCTTTGTTGTAAAAGAAACGAATGAACCCGGATAATGATCATACTATGTTCTAGAAGATAATTCTCTCAAATTCAGCACATCATTCGACATTCGAGCTATTTTTCATTAGAATACTGGTAGTGCAAACAAAACATAGGTACCTACCGGCTGCCAATAGATATTTAAAATATTGCTATTATGTAAGGCCACATAAGACTACAATAAAGGGGTTTTGCTAGACGCTCACATTTGAATTATTTCTGATTACTAAAATCTACTTACAACTACTTACTACTTACTTAATCTGATTACTAAAATCTACTTACTACTACTTACTACTTACTTAATCTGATTACTAAAATCTATTTACTACTACTTACTACTTACTTAATCTAATTACTAAAATCTACTTACTACTTATTTAATCTGATTACTAAAGGGATCCCTACGAAAGTTAGTTATGTTTGAAAAAATCCATCTTTAAAATTAGTAGTAAGCACCAGATTTCATTTTTCTATTCGATGAATTTGTGACTTCCCGAGGGATCCCTCTAGAAACATTTGTGATTTTAGTAATACGTTTTTCAGAAATAATTAAAATAATCCCCACGGAAAGATTGATTTTCCAGGCCTGCTAGAGCAAAGTCCTTCCATTACTATTGTTTTACTTGACTTCATCACTTACTGGCAAATTCAACCGCAGGTCTGTCCAATACACAGGGCCGCGTGTCGCATATTTTTGTGCACGGCTGCTTCAGTTACGTCGTTAAGATTCTAGTTTTATTTTAGGGTATTGTCTCGTCTTAACAGATTTGAAGAATCTAACAAATATGGGTATTGAGCTTATGGACCTTGCAAAAAACCCTTTGAGAAATTAAAAAAATTTCGGTAATCAAAGTAATGGCTTGTAAAGGTACTTACGTGAATTCTGGACGAAAATTAATCTGTTTTAAAGGTACCTATGTGAATTATTGGCGCAAAGTAATCGGTTTTAAAGGAACCAATGTGAATCCTTGACGCAAAGTAATCGGTTTTATAGGTACCTAAGTGAATTCTTGACGCAATTTAATCGGTTGTAAAGGTACCTACGTGAATTTTTGACGCTAATTAATTGTGAACGGTGAAGGTATGTAGTATATATACATTTATATTTTTCATTAGAACCATACATTGCTTTTGTATTATAATTAACTTAATATTCAGAAGACGGGTGTTCTGTATAGAACCCGCATAGCAAACTTCTATTTACTATGTACAGATTGGAAGTGATCACTATCGTTGACTTTGGCAACCATTATCGAGTTTCTGGAAATTGTAAAAAAAATCCTCGATTCTATGCAGTCCATCTAAAAGACTTCCCCATCTAAGGACGGGTTGTTTCGGAGAATTTGAACAATTCATAAAATTTCAACGTTCATTTTCGGGTTCTGTGAAAGACTTATTCAAGTTCTGTTTTTATATCATTGTAGGCTAGTTGCTTGACAAAACTGAAATAAAAACAGAACTTGAAAAAATCTTTCACAGAACTTGAAAATGAACGTTGAAATTTGATGAATTGTTCAGATTCTCCGAAAAAACCCGTCCTTAATCAGTCAGAGTTCAGACAATAGATGGGACTATCGTGGTGATTTTTCACAAAAACAGCGCTTTAAAAATCATCCAACAATTATTATTATTAATATTATCGTGTCTCTTTCAACTACATTTCAATGGTAGTTCACAGAAATTGGATATATTTATCCCCTCCGCTCTGAAGATATTTATCGTAAGTGCTTGCCCAGCAGTGGCCGTTTGATAATTATTATTGATGTACAAAAAGCAAAAAGTATTATAAGTAAGTATTCAAAAGTATATCCTCATTCTGCAGGCTGAGTATCTGTCAAATGCTTTGTTTCCCCACTTACAGCCAACATCTCCACGTTCTAGAGTTCTAGAGTAAAGAAGTAGGTAACGAAATATGGTACAAAATATCGGTTTCGACTCACACAGTGTTATTTTTGATTTATCACATAAATTGTTGGCTGTTGGTATTGTAAATTGAAATACAATGAACATATTGTATGTAGGTACATATGTGTCTATCCACTTTTTAATAATAATTCAGGTAGCTTAGTGAAGATACTCGCCATTCGTAAAATTTGAGTTGGGTTAGACAAGTCGAATTAATATTACAAATTACGAAAAGTAATCCCTTAAACATAATAAATAAACACGGGCGATTATTATAATTTTCCAAAGGAGTTTTGTGGAATTGAATCTATTGCAACTCTCCACAGTATAATTCCACAGTTTCCAGTGTATTGTAGTTACCAGTTCCCACACTCTGCCACTTAGTGCGGCAAAATTGCTCATATTCCTTGACACTTTGCCAGCAAAGAGTACAATGGCATATTTTTGAATGGCTGGACTTGCACAATACGGTAGAACTGTCATCATTAGAAAGGTTATGAATAGGCTCTTCGGGAAATACGACTATCGAAGAGACGGCAAACGGGGCATAAAGAAAATGAAGATATGAATATTTTCAGAAACCGTTGGGAGAATATTTCACAAAGCGTTTATTTCTAGTTGCGGACACTTTATTTTTTATTCAACGTTGTTTTTTTAGGAGCATAATAGTTATTGTAATATTTGCTTACATTTTACTTAAAATTGATAGATATTATACGTAACCAAGGACGAACTAGTTAAAAGACTCTAATTACTTCCGATGTGTATATTGCCATTCCAATTTCGAAAATCTGTCACATGTATATTTCTTTTTTAAATCTTATCTGAACACCGCACAAAAAAGAATAACTGAATCGATACAATAGAACTATGACATCCCTTATCGGGATATGTTGTGAGGTAGCATAGAGTTAGGAAGAGAAGGAGATGAGAAAAACTAAGGATGAAAAGTTCCTGGCCATTGAGATCATTTCTAGAAATTCGTAATATTTTATTTCTGAATGGTGGTCTTTCCCTCGGATCGTGTTGTAAATAATCTATATTGTATTATTTAAAATAATTATTTACAAGTGAAATAAAATATCTGTAGGTACCTAAATTAAATAAGATTTATTTGCATACTCCATGTTTTGAATCCGCGACATCTACTTCCTTGGTCAAGAATTTTAAATACTAGGATTTAGAACTCGTTACTAAGCAATTCTTCTACGTCGTGCCATGTATAATATAGCTTGGTTTCATATACCATTTACACAGATTTGTTCTTCTCCATCATGCAGCATGACGCTGACTGGCTCCACGATGTCAGTTATGAGGGGTCAATAAGACCACTTTAAACTGAATACTTCATCACTTCTCCTAACGGGTGTTGGCAACCAACGTGGCTCCATCTCAAAGGTATTTGTCCCTGCGGCCTTCTAAAAACCGCCCCTCTACTGCACCTGTAACCGAGTCAAACGGGATTCTCTTGAAAATGTAGCTGCAGAGACGTAGCTCTTTGAAACATATATATTATTTATCCTTGGGGTGATGATGTCTGAGAAATCCTCGGCATCCAGCACAAACACCCCGTCTCAAAGAAGATATTTGCATTTACTGTATGATTCACACCATGTAATATATACACACATATATATACGAGTATATATTTATACATACATTTATGAAGGAAAACAAAGAAAACCCATTTATGTAGGAAAACAACATTACTATCCGTACATTTGCTCGTCAATCGTTGCATTTATAATAACATGCATGGTGTTCTACATAACTAACGATTACGCCATTTCTCCGTAGGGGTAGGCAGAGAGGACGGACCACTAAACAATTCGGTCTCGGCGCACCATCCATGCCTCATTAACATTCATTAATCGTCACGTAAGTAATTTTGGGTACCGCCGCCCAGGAACCATTTATTGGATAGCGAAAACCTCTGCCATAGGTCATCCCGAGTGGTTCACTACATTTGGTGATTTAGCAGGGGTGCCAGGGTTCATCGGGTGTGCTCAAGATGCGCCTGCTCACCATCTGCGTGGCGTGCCAGATCGGGAGAGGCTGGTCTGAACTATCAAACCATCTCAGCTTCCCTTTCTTAATCTTACTTTGTGTAAATTATTAATGTTTTACTCAGTGTAAGCTCTCACTATTACATAAAATATTTATTAAAATTAAATAATCTTTGCCAATTTTTGTTGTTTGTTTTTGGGGTGTTATGCCGTGTTGCGCTAACTCCTTCTTTAGCCGACGTTTCGGACAGCGTTGCAGTGTCCATCATCAGGGCAGATCCGGTAGATCTGAAGATGTGTAAATTTTGGTTGTCGAGTTCGCCACTTCCGTTGGCATTTCGCACTTGGACGGGCCCAGGCCACAAATAAATAAGCACAAACTCGACAACCAAAATTTACACATCTTCGGATCTACCGGATCTGCCCTGATGATGGACACTGCAACGCTGTCCGAAACGTCGGCTAAAGAAGGAGTTAGCGCAACACGGCATAACACCCCAAAAACAAACAACAAAAATGCTTTTGGCCGTGAGAATCTAAAAACTTACCTAATCTTTGCCAAGTTCATATTTGACTTATAGATTTAATAATAATGTGTTTATAGGCTGATAGACATTCAGTACCGTTAGTGTTCACGCAATATTTATTTCCTGCACTGTGTAGTCGGTTCATTACTGAATTTATTTCTGCTTTGGTGCCTGCAATGTTACAATGGTAAGGTACCTTCTGACGAACCGTTCTACTAGGCACATGAAAGTCGATCAACCTATGGAGTTCAGGGGAGTCAAACATGTTATTAACAATTTTATAAAGAAAAAAGAGATCAGAACATATTCTTCTTTCTTTTAATGTGGCAAGGCCCATGACTTTCAACAGTGTGGTGTAGTTAATGTTTTCAATAGGAATACCTAATCTATAATTTATGTTACGTAAAAATTTATGTTGGATTCGCTCGATAGATTTTTCATGAATATTGTAAAATGG